>NC_136503.1:77266329-77283829 GCF_053919585.1 Euprymna scolopes
GAACAAAGCTTCTTTCTAAGAATTGCACACCTGTAGAACTCTCTTCCGTTTACCTGCTTTCCAGCTGACTACAATATGGCCGTCTTCAAGTCCAATGTAAACAAATTCTTGATGAACCGTTCCCCTTAATAATCCAATTTACCAAATTTACACTTCTAACGATTACTATGATATTGTCCCTTTGACTACTGTACCCTCAAGTGGCCTCTTGGCCTTGATAAGTGGTAATTCCTTTGTAAAAACAACAACAAAAAAATCAAAAACATGGTCGACTCATGCAAGAGTTGTGATTTGTCAGCAAAGACACCCCCAATCACTTTTAAACCATGGTCCAAAACAGACAAACCCTGGTCTAGAAACCATAGATTTCGCTGGGCTACTGGAGGATTAGCATTACCTAATTGTGGTGGACAGCTACACAGAATGACCAGAAATGCTCAGATGTAAGAGACGCACTATAGGGGTAGTTATTAATTCCCTCAATGAATTATTAGCCCAGTTTGGAGTTATCAATTGCTTAGTAAGTGTCAATGGGACTCAATTTACGTCCACGGAATTCAAAGAGTTTTGTGATATTTTCCAAATTAATCAGGTTATTACTCTCCAGTTCCACCTGCAAACAAACGAACAGGAGGAATGGTTCGTTGACACGTTAAAACGAGCGCTAAAAAAAAGCAAGCGGCGCACCTACAGAAACGGCGCTAAACAGTTTCTACGGATGTGTAGGAACACACAATCCTATTACACCGTCAGTAGTATCACATGAAGAGACTATCTTCCATTAAAAAAATAAAAACCGTATTTGAAAGATTGTTGACAAAGCAAACAAAATTGAGAAATTACTTTTTTTGTGCTTAAAAAAGTTATGACTAAGGATAAAAAAATTCCCTCAAAACTTACAAAAAAATACGTTTTCTGAGAATTGGGCACAATAGACAAAGAATCGAAAATATCGCATGCATCATTCTAGATCCTAAATTCACGCATAAAAGCACCTTAATCAAATAAGAAAGCGTCTTTTAGATGATCCCGACGATGCACTTAATGAAGAAGAAGAGGACCCTGAGACGATATATGACACTTTCGGCATCGAACCACCTCAAGAAGCTCCAGAATACCGCCGGTCGGGAAGAAAAAGAAATTCAAGGATCCTTTAACTATCAATCCAAAAAAAGAGCAGATACTATTATCCCTTGTGGGGAAAAAGGCTTGGGTGGGAGTATTATAGGGACTTACCTATTCACTCATAATGAATTCTTCTAATCATTATAAAACCCGTGGGGAAATATTGTGATCTAACGCGAAACTAGAGACTGTCGACTTAACAGTCAGGAATGACTGATAACCTTTCTTTGAAACCTTTTTTCGAGCCTTTCTTTCTGACCCTTTCCTAGGGCCACAACGGCACACATGTACTCTGGAGAACGAATAACACACCGAAGGGATTTTAAAGGCCATCTTCATTTGTCAATGTCCATTTTTTTAAAATTGATTAGACAGTGACGAAGAGCAATAATCTATAATATAAATCTATCCTGTCTGTTTAAGTGTATGTATGTATGTATGTATGTATGTATGTATGTATGTGTGTGTGTGTATGTATGTATGCATGCCTAAAACTTTCGACAGAGGCGACGGATTTTCACAAGATCGGTATCGTTTTGAAACTCGACCCTTCAGACGACAGATATCGAAAAATTTGCTAAAAACGTAAACTACTTCACCCTCAACTGGGCACTTTTTCTACAGGCAGCGGTCGCTTTTTTCGCCGATATTTTCAAAAGTAATCCACTCTTTTCGATTGACTAGACTTAATTTAAAGTTTCACCGCTTCCAAGTTGGCGATGAACGCAGCGGCAAAGATGTCCCGTTTCTGTTTCACGTTCTTTTCCTCCTTTGCAGTACGGATTCGAGCCTGCCTGCCTACTACCACTTTTTTTTTTTTGCTCAACACACAACTCCAAATACCCGGGCTACGCCGGGCACCCAGGCTAATCTAATATATAAACGGCTATATTTCTGTCTGTGGGTTTGTCTGTTTGTGGGTCTGTCTGTCGGTCTGTCTGTCTATTTGTCTATATTTTCAAACTCTATCTCCTCCGAAACGACATTTTATTTATCTCCTCCGACATTTTATCTGTCTCCTCCGAAACGTCATTTAAGGCCCCTAGCGTCGCTAGGAGTATCACATGATTGAATTTTTACAAACCATTCTTTTATGAGTCTTGGGCATGTTAAAACAGTTTTTAAAGAGTTAAAAAATGGGTCAGAATTGAAAAAGTCGTTAAACATTTTGTACATTCATCTTATTTAATTTTAATTTTTAATTTTTAATCAGTTTATATGCGTGTCACACTGGTACAGTGGTAACATCATCAGCTTTGAATGCTAGAGTTTCGATTCCGATTCCAGCTAGAAATAGAAACGTGTCATCTAATGCCAGTAGGCACAGGTGAAACGTGAACAAATTCCGCGGAATGTTTCATGGTTTTTCTAATGGCTGGAAATACATGATGCTTGGCCAAGGCTATCAAGAGTATTTTTTATCGTGACGCCATCACTAATTTGGTTGCCCACCGCTGCTTAAGAGAGGCCCATCTACCCTCGAGAGAAAGATAGACCGCGCCAGTTTTCCAACCTGGTATTTTTACCTCGCGAATCTAGCTAATAGCACCTACATACTTTTTTTTTTTTTACTTTTGAAATCACGATCCTATAATAATATATACGAAATCTGGACAAATTAAAATAGCATATTTAAGCGTATTTTATGTTGAGGCAAAGCCTCCCCCCCCCGCTAGTATAATATAACCAGCTGATTCTGTCGACAAAGAAGATACACCATGGGGATTGAGAAGAGCGCACTGTTGAATCGAAAAACACCCTCTTGCATCAGAGAGATCATCCTTTACAGGGCTGTTTACCATCTGGAAAGTCACATTAATCCTGGGAAGTTTATATTGACTGTTATTTTCACAATATTTCCTAGAATGCATTCTCTTACCGGACTCGTAAATCTTTCAGTCGAACTCTGAAATCTGTACTGAATTTCGAATGGAACCCTTTATTTAATCAACGAAGGTAGCATGCTCGTTCCGGGCCTGGTAGCGCAACGAATAAAAATGGTAAATAACTACAATAGAAAAATGCGAGCATGAAAAGTAATATGGTTAAGCTTAAACATGGAAAAGTAAAGGGCTAGTTGTTAAAACTGGAAAAGAAAAGGACAAGATATTCTAGTAAAAAATATAATAAATTCATAACTTAAAATATAATCAATTGTTAACGCTGCAATATTTTAAGTTATAAATTTATTATATTTTTTACTAGAATATCTTGTCCCTTTTCTTTTCCAGTTTAAACAACTAGTCATTTACTTTTCCATGTTTAAGCTTAACCATATCACTTTTCATTCTTGCATTTTTCTATTGTAATAACGAATCTTTCAACGTGCAAGTTTTGCTTGTGTTGTAATATTTTTTGGTTTTCAATTGAAAATGTCGGAATTGGATTTTGCATCTCTATGCAGGCAATACATAAAATAATAATAATAATAATAATAATAATAATAATAATAATAATAATATAAAAGAAACAAATGATTCAAAAGTAATATTGTTTCAAATTGATTAAAGTCAGCGATAAACCCAGCAAAGAAGACTGCGCAGAATGTCTCCCACGCATGAAATTACGAGCATCTTAAATTGATTTGTTAACTAAAAACAGCGGGAGCACGTATGCATTTCGATTGACGCATGCGTAATGTGACAGCGTATCGTGGATTGTAGGTGAAGGGTACGCGCAAATCTATTTCTGGGTATGTTAAAACGTTGATACGTTTGTATGTAAAGGGTTCGTTTATAGACTACTTAATATATCATGTAAATTTTTCATGCAAATATCATGCAACTTTCTTTTAGCACATCTACTATGCGTAATGGACCGTAATGTGGACCACGTAATGTTTAATGCACTTGTAAGAAAAGGGGATGCAAAAAGGGGGTGGGGTAGGGTAGGAGGTCCTTTATAAAAATTAGATACTTCTGAAATTTGTAAAACTTTTACAATAATTATATTGTTATATAGTATAACTAAATATAATTATTATCAATTAAGAAATCTTCTTCAACTTTCAGTTGTTTATATATATATATATATATATATATATATATATATATATATATATATATATATATATATATATATATATGTGTGTGTGTGTGTGTTTTTTGTTTTGGTTTTAGCGATATGTTTTGAATTAATTCAATTATTTATGAAAGTGCATTTTTACCTAAATGCGAGTTGGGAATAATTTTACTTTTAACCAATTTGGTACCCCCACATGGGGAACGGTGTATATATTATGTTTAAAATATAATTATCCACTGACACGTGTTTCGTCAACAATTCCCAAAATAAAAGAACAGATGAAAACATGAAAATATAATCGCCCCCAAAAAGAAGTATGTGATAACCTCTCCACCAGATATTTCGCCAGAAAGGATACAAAAAGAAGAAACTATTCTCCGGATATTGAGCACTGGAAAGAACCCTCCCCCCCAAAAGAATTAAAAATAAATAATTACACCTTTTATTTCAATAAAAGTAGCAGCGAATGCCTGTGCGATCGCAAAAAAAAAAAATAAATAAAAAAACATAAAAAAAAAAATAGCCAAGTAGGCAGAACTCATAAAAAAATGAAGATCTATCAAAAATTAATTCCAAAAACAATTAAATGAAATTTTTCGTCATTGTAATGCCCCCCCCCATGTAATTTGTCATATTTTGGGCTTCGTTTTGTTTATGAAATTGTTAGGTGAAAGTACAGAGTGGTCTCATAAAAATTAATTAAATTTATCGTTATTTTATGTTTTAAATGTAATTCCCGCCACCACCGCCCCCAAATTGTATTTGTCATGTTTTGTCCCCCCCCCATCGATCGCCAGACTTAAAAAAATTCTAGAGGTGATATGTCTCGTTGAATGCTTGGTGGCCAAAAAGTGGGTGCTCATTTTACGTTAAATTAATATGGGAAAGTGTTCCCCTCTCAAAAATGTTAATTTTCTTTCTTTTCAAAATCTCTTTCATATTATTTATAAAGGCTATTTAAACGTATTAGGCCCCCAAAAAGTACATCTTTATTTTTTTAAGTGGGTCATATCGTAAAAAAAATACCGATTTCTACATAGCCGTTTATAGAATAATAAAACCTAACAAATGAAATCTTTTCTTCAGTTTTTCGTAAGTGTTTATTTTTTAATATTAAAAAAAAAAAAACAATAAAAGCCAAACATGTTTCTATCTACTCAGAATTATTTGTTCAAGCTAGAAATTTATTGAAATTACCAAATTATTTTATTTGGTGTTATTTTTTTTTTGTTTATGTTCCGAAGGAGCAAATAACTCTAAAACAAAGATTAAAAAAAATCGATGTTGGAATAATAATTCCAAATAAATTTAATCAAATATGTTATTAATATAATTATTGTTTAAAATTTATTAAATAACGATTTTAAATAGAACACTTATAACAATTCTCTCGCTAGAAACATTAACTAAGATGCCGCTATTTAATAAAATCTATTTTTCTCAATGTAATATGCAAATGAGATTATCTCTTTGTTGTATTTAGTTTGCAAGAAGCATACTATATATAGAAATGAATGAGAGTAAAGTAAGGAAACTTTTGTATATATTAATCAAATTGTGAACAAATAAACAGGCAGGAATACGAATTTATATATATATATATATGCGTATATACAGTATAAGTCCTATAATTTGAACATCCGCTTCGTTCAAATTAGAGGATACTGTTCAAGTTTCGTGATAAAAATGTGCTACAGTTAACTTTAATTTTCTAAGAAATAGTAAATGAAATTCATTGCTATATGATACTTCAAGTATATATTAAGTTGAGTTTACGAAATATTGCAAGTAAGAATTGTTAAATATTATTACCAGGAACAAAAACATTGAAAATAAATTAAATCTACTCTTACTTGTTAGGTATTTATTACCTAAGTTATCATCTACAGAAATCATACATTTATGTAAAATACAGTTTTTTTTTATTTATTCATTGAATGAGTCTCATTGCAGTTTTTTATTTTCATCGATTGAGCTCTCAGGCGCTGCCATTGTATTCCGTAAGCGATCACGAAAATCTACAATTTCTTGGTTCTGTAGCTTCTTTATGATTATATCTCTTCGGAGTGACATTGCTTGCAAAACATAGTTGTCACTAAAGTAAGGACTTTTTTCTAGAAATTTTATAACCGCCTCCATAGACTTTTCTGCGTCATCCCATGATATTTGTTCATCAGAGTGCTCTTGGTTATTTACATTAGGGTCCAGGTTTAGAAGAAGTCCTAATGAGAGGAGGTCCAAATGAGAGAAAGTCCAACTTTAGAGGAAGTTCAAATTAAAGGAGTTTTACTGTATATATATATATATATATATATATATATATATATATATATATATATATATATATATATATATATATATGACAGGATGACCCGACGTTGATAGCGATTGAATGATAATCAATAACTGTTTCACACTCCCATATTTTTATTGTCATCGAAATCTGCAGTGACATAGTCCACAATACATTTTAGACAAGATTGCACTGTAGAAAACACACTCTTCATTTTATTTAACTTCAATAGCCTTAATTATAGTTAACAAGTGAAGCATGCACCCCCCCCCCCCCTTTTGTCGGGGGGGGGGACAAAAATGCAAAAGGCAAGTGTCATACTTCAATTGTGCCTTAAAAAGAAAATTTCCATTTTGAACACACCCCTACGATATCAAAAAACCTACGGTTAATTTTTGTATGGCTAGGCTTACTGGTTGTGCAGTGATGATAGCTTTCATTTAAGTTTAAATTGAAAAAGTCAAGTATCATGGATCAGTTGCGTTTTAAACGGAAACATTCATTTCGAACGCGCGCCTGTCATATCGAAAAATCCATGTCGAGCCTTCTCAAATGCACTTGTGATGTTAGGCTGTGTAAGGTGTTAACTTAAGTCAACATCACCAATTTCCTTCTTTCATTGAATTATTTTGATTATCGATTATTGTTACTTATCGGAGACATTTCGATACAACACCTATCTAAGAACACTGCCAAGCATATAAATATGTATGTATGAAATTTCATGAAAGTCGGACTAGTCGTTTTTTTTTTTACAAAACGGTCACCACTTACCAAGCCTCAGAGGTCACTCGAGGAGAAGTGTTAATGAGTGTACAGTTGTCAATGGGATAATGACATAGTAATCGTTAGTAGTGGAAATTTGGTAAATTGGATTACTTAAGGGGAACGGCTCATCAAGAACTTGTTTACGTTGGACTTGGGAACGACCATATTATAGTCAGCTGGAAAGCAGGCAAATGGAAAAGAGTTCCACGGGTGTTCAGTTCTAAGAAAAGAAGCTTTGTTCATGGAATCTACGTTTAGGTTTAGGCACAGATAAAGAGTTTTAGAGTCCATAGAGAACGAACTCACAAACCGATACACAGAAAAAGTTCCTTACACACACACACACACACACACACACACACACACACACACACACACACACATATATATAGTCTTATTTGCAGTATTCCGAATTTTAATGGGTTTATATAATTCAGTAATCGTTCATATGCCAATAGTTTTTAAGCCAAAAAGAGATGACTTAAACTGTAAGCTACAAAATTATCATATTTCAGAACTGAGCATTCATATATTGTTTTAACAAAAACCAAGACTTCAGGAAATGGATTGATAGCAACAAAAAGGTATTTCATTGTTAGTTATAATTGTTTCAAGACCATTTGGACAAATTCAAACATTATGTCGTTTGAAAATTTTCACAAGAACAGCCTTTCTTCAGACTTGTTGAATAAAAAATACTTATAAGGGAAATGTTTTCCATAATGTTATATTGTAAAAGTGTTTTTTATTAAACAGGTCTGACGAAAGGCTGTTCTTGTGAAAATTTTCAAACGACATAATGTTTGAATTTGTCCAAATGGTCTTGAAACAATTGTAACTAACAATGAAATACACTTTTTGTTGCTATCAATCCATTTTTTGAAGTCTTGGTTTTTTGGGTTTTGTTAAAACAGTATATATATATATATATATATATATATATATATATACATACATATATATATATACATACATATATATATATATATATATATATATATTACAATCAGCAATCTTTATCTTTTGTCGTTCAGTGTATGCATAACTGTGCAAATATGCGAATTGATGTACTGAAATGAACTCGTATACTACCTTAACATACGTTTTATATATTTGAAGAGATGAAAGATGCTGTTCACGTTTTTATCTTGATTATTATCTTCCTCTCATAATATCCATATGAAACTCGATCTTTTCATATCTTCTCATCTATCTATGTCAACCTTAGTTTCCACCCCCCCACACACACAAACACACACACACACAAATATATTCCCAAAAAAATAAATCAAGGAATTATCATTTACGCATGCTCTAAGAATTCAAAATAATCAACTATACTATGTACGATAATTTCAAAGACGATATATTTTAACTGGTATCATTGTCTCATCATGTTAATAAATATTGAAACACAGCCTTATGACTATTGCGAAAGCATTAAATATGAAAGGTATTAAACAGCAATACAGCAAATTGAACTATATATATATAAATATATATATATGTGTATGTGTGTGTGTATGTGTGTGTGTGTGTGTGTGTGTGTGTGTGTGTATGTGAGAACACTTATCAAGCTATACTGTGGGAGTCAAAAGTGTTCGCAAAACGTATATACTGATAAATTTATGCTTCAATATTTTCCAATATAATAGCTATGTTACTCATTATTCAATATGCAAATATATGAAGTAAATTCCTAAAAACTGAAACCAAATAATCATATTCTGGGAGAAAATATGGATTTAAAAAAATTCAGGAAGAAATATGGGCCATAAGAGTTTGCAAGACTCATTTATTTCAAAAATAAATAGCATTTTTAAACATAATTTAATTTGAAACATTGTGTCATTATGTTAACAGTACCATATATTGATAACATATTGCAAGAAAACTACAATTATTGTTCAAATAACAATTAAGGAAACAATACAATTTTTAAAACAATTTAACGCTTTATGCACTTCCCTCCATTCTTAATTCTTAATCAAATCCATCAGCCTCCTATCAACAGACAATGTTGATTTATGCACTCGCTGAGGTGTGCCTATTTACTATGCCTTCCCACGGGACAGAGTTAGACACCAGGGTCGTTTTTTAACGTGGGCAAAAGGTACAAAAATAAAAATTGTCTCAGTCGTGAAGGATTTCTCCTCCACCGAAAGAGAACAAGAAATAGAAGTGTAGGTGTGATTTCGGAAGATACTTCCTTAAGCCTCTCCTAAATTGATGCCAGTTTTCGTAAACCTTCCCCTTCAGAATCGACCAGAGGTTCTCTATCGGGTTCAAATCTGGGTTCTGATCTGTCCAATCCATCAGACGTTCACCAGAGATCCCCTAGGCTGAAAGCCAAGTTTTTTTAACCAAAAAGCATGGTTTGGGGCATTGTCTTGAATAATGAGATTCTTGCTGACAGCATCATTTTCTGATTTCAACCAGGTCAATAAATTCTGAAATAAATTCAAAAGCTTGCAGTAGTTCATAGAGTTAATTTTGACACCTTCAGGACCAAGAAAAGGGCCAAGAATCTCACTACCAATAACCCCACCCCAAATCATCACTCCCCTTCCCCGTTGATGACATCTGAATCGCAAGCGTGAACTATTGCCTTTAAGAAGCTATCACTTGGTCCAACTATCGGGGTCGTCGAGGGTTGCTCTAGCCTCGTCAGTCATGAGAACATTTTGAAAATTGGTTTTCACATATTTAGTGGTCCGTGCTAGTTGCTTCTAACAGTTGATCACTCAATGGAGTACATTTTTTCGGTGTTCTCCGGTCCGCTATTTGTTTCAAAATCCGATTTCAGATCCTTTTAGAGATGTCAGACACTCCTGCATGGTCGAAAATAGCGTCGCTTGTGCTTTGTGGTTTTGCTAGCACACCCCTCTTGATTTTTCTCAAATGTCATGGTGAAGTCACATTTGGTCTGCCATTTTTTGTGCTTTTTTTCTTCCATATTTGCCGTCAATGACGAAATGTTTCACAGTTTGATGATCTCTCTTCAGAATTTTAAAAGTTTCTAATTTTTCTAATGAGTAATTTAACAATTTCACCCTCCTAACTATGTCAACATCTTTCCTTTAGCCATCTATAAATATAAAAGCGAAAATGTATGTATGTATGTATGTGTGTTCGCTTTTTCTGTATGTCTACAAAAGGCTTCTTTTCAGAGAAGCGGTCGGTCGCTTCAAAACTTTTAAAAACTTTTTATATCACATATAAATCGTAATATCTCACAGTTAACAACGAAGCTCGCCTGTCTATTTAATTTGCTCGATTTCGGGAAGATAAATATTCAACATTTGTCGCTCGCCGCATGTGGGTTAGTCTTTTTCCTATAACATCTTGGGAAGCGTTCCCGCAGTAAATGATACCATCCCGCAGTCAAACTTGACCTCATTAATTCCTTAAAACGGGCACCTGCCAAATCCAAGTAATTAAATAAATTCAAACATGTTTCCGTTAGCATCTCGCGGTGGGGCAATCGTTTACGTCGCACGTTTTTTTTACACTTTAATTTACAACTTTGCCTCAACGGTTCGGGTTCGATCCTTACGTACCAAAACATTTTTTTAACCCCACCCCACCCCGGAGTTTCTACACACACCTTCAAACACCCGGGCAACGCCGGGTACCCCTCGCTAGTCTATATATATAAAAGCGAAAATGTGTGTTTGTATGTATGTACGTATGTGTGTTTGTTTGTATGTATGTATGTATTTGTGTTTGTATGTCTCGCAAAAACTTTCCACACGGGTCACGGATTTTCGCCAGATTGGCATCATTTTAAACTTCCAACCTTTGTCCGACAAATATCGAAAAATTGGCCAAAAACGTTACTACCTTCACCCTGAAATCAGTAGTTTTCTACAGGGGGGGTTAACAAAAACCATCCTCTCATGACGAGTCCGCTTCTACGCATGCGTCATACGACGTCGTAACCTTATTTAATTTAAATATTTGAAAAAGCGACACAATTTCGGCGACGTACTATTTGCTCAGTTGCTTAGAGCACGGACTTATTATCTAAACGTTTTGGGTTCGAATCGTGGTGGGAGATGTCTTCTTTTTTTTTTTCGATTTTTAAAAATTTTAATATTGAAACAGGGTTATGTAAGCCATTTTTCACGTGTTTTTTTGGGGGGGGGTTCTGTTCTTTGTTTTTTACTTCGCTTATTCTTAGGTTTTCATAACACCCCTCCCCCGCCCGACCCCCCCCCCAAAAAAAAACACCCGGGCAACGGCGGATACCCCCCGCTAATTATTAATAAATGTAGGTTACCTGCACAAATTTTTGGCTCACATGAAAAGAGAAAAATGTTTAACAGTAATTAAATTCTGTTTTTGTTTCGTAAAATGTAGTCAGGAAAATAAACATAAAAGCAAGTAGCCAATGACGAAAGAGATGAAACTAAAAAGTAGCCAATGACGAAAGAGATGAAACTAAAAAAAAAGAAGCAAAATTAATAATAAAATTTGAAAAAAATAGGTCTGAAAACTCTTTTTTCCCCCGCAGTATATTCAACGATTATATTTTCAAATGTCCAAATACATTATAATGTGTTAAAATGAATACATATTATAATATATGAGTATTGGAACCCAGAAAAATCTTTTCTGGGCTCAATGTTGCTTGACTTTGGTAATCTGGCGAAAACTGGTGTGTCAACGTGATTTTTCCCGTATGAGTGACCATTTGGGAAGGTTAGGCACTGTATGTACCGCGTCGAGTCGTAGAAATTTCCAGGTTGGTATCTTGGAGCGCATTAATTCACTGGGAGAGATGCACACCCACTCTTCCTTAAGACATGCTTCTAAGAGAAGGAAGGTGATGTAAAAACCTGCGGTCTACTGTATACTCTATCTCCTGACAGTCATCTGCACCGACAAAGGTTAGCAGTTATACCAAAATGGTGGTTGGTTCTACACAAAGCCTTCGCCACTATAAAAAATAATTTGTGGGGATTTCTGAGCAACTTAGTTGTTGTGGCGGAAGCTCATAAGTCGAAATTGGCGGGAGAGTCCATCACACACACACACACACACGCATATATATATATATATATATATATATATATATATATATATATATATATATATATATATATATGAACCAAGACGGCTAACTAAACAAATAATTCTATGAATTTACTTTTTATGGCATCATATTGTGCTATGACTTTTTCCTTTTAAGCAAAATTTTTTATTTTTCTGATGAGTATATGCATATTCGATATATATTAGATATTAACTTAATAATAATAAACGATTGTTTCTGCATCACGAAACGAATCTGTAAAAAAATGTACCGGAATTTTGATATGCTTAAAGAGCTGTTTGGTAAAAAAAAAAATTTGAACCTTGTAATGTAGCTATATTGGCATTCTTTTATATATGCTATATTGTTATATTTATCAAACATTGAGCTTCTAAACAAAAAGAATTAGTATACACAAAGCGTTAAATATAATTGAAAAACATGTTTCCAAAAGTAAAACAAAACACAACTGTTATGGTTGCAATAAGCCACAAAGAAAACAGAACAACGGAATAGAGTTTAAAAAAATTGTCTGCTGTTAGTTCAGACAACAAATCATCACAGTATTTGTTCACTACAGCTGCGTAGGTGGCAAAATCGTCATTGTCGTCTTTTACCACCTTCAAAAATCTCCAACGCTTATGGAAAAGAGACGTTTTCGGCGAGAAAAGTTCTGTTAACAAATTTACCGTCTCATTGAATGATAAATCTGCTGTTTTCCGAGGCAAGATGTAATCCACGAATTTATCATGCTCAGCCGTTTCCAATTTCGTAGTAGAAGTCTGGTTTTCTTTTGATCAGACCAGTCAATATTAAAAAAATCTTCATAACGCTGAAAATACGCTGCGAATGATTTTTCCTTTTCCTCGTATTTAAAATTGTCTATCGCGGTCCATATTGCATACTGAGAAAATGCTGAATTGCTTTCCGCGTTCGCATTATTCTTAACAATTTCTGTATGCAATTCCTCTGTTCGTAATTGACGTTCGTCTAACTGTTTTTGGACTTCTAATTAACGTTCGGCTAACTGTTTTTGAACTTCCTTTTGCTGTTCCTCGGTTCGTAATTGACATTCCGCTAACTGTTTTTGCAATTTTTTTTTGCTGTTCCTAGAATCGTATTTGACGTTCAGTCCAGTGTTTTTCGGATTGTGACTAACGCTTTGCGGCATCGATATGTATCTTAGTCAAATGTTCCAACGCTACTTTCAATTCGTCCATTTTGCTTTGTCAGCATCAGCAATTTCAAAATGTTCGCGGAATTTTACAAAACCGTTTTATTCTTTCTTATTTCTTCCTCCAGACAATAAAACGAACAGAAAAAAACATAAATATATAAAAAGTTCATTGTCTGAAGAAAAAAAAAATCAAATGTACATTATTCTCCATAAAAAAAAACAACGCCCGATTTTAATAGCGAAAACCACAAGTGACGAATTCTTTTTCCAAAAGTATAAAAATTTACCTTTCTAAGTCGCGACGAACTCTTTTCTTTTTGCAAAAGTACAACGCTATCATTGAAAGTCATGACGAACATTTTTCCTTTCAACTCTTTTTTCCGTAATGATCTGCGTTTTTTTTTTTTAGTTACCGTGAACCTTTCAGTTGCAAGTGTTATTTTAGACACTTCCTTAGGCTTGATAACATTTGAGTCCAACGTCGTTAGTAATTTTAGAATACTATTTCAACGCGAGTATTTCTTTTTAATGTCGTTACTGGTTACGATTTTAGTATGCTCCTTGAATCCAATGTCGTCAGTGTTGAGTTTTTTAAAACACTATTTTTAAACGTGAGTACGTTCTCCGAATCCAATGTCGCAAGTCTTATGGCTTGCAATAAACCACAAAGAAAACAGAACTGAATAGAGTTTAAACAATGTATTACTGGAACAACAACGTAAAAAGGTTACAACTAAAAAGAGTTGTAAACGTCATCGAGCAGGCGAGGGTCGCTCTGGTTTTTAATCCACACCTGGGATCAAAAGGTCTATAGTTTATATAATGGATAGAACAGTCCATTTGGAGGGTGATTCCCCCACAACAACAACAACAATATATATATATATATATATATAGATATATAATCATTTTTTTACTATAATAATTAAATACTTACAGACACTAGTGTTTTATTCTTTTGGGAATATTCAGTGCAGGGTGTCATATATATATATATGTATATATATATGTATATATATATATATATATATATATGATATTTTAATGTATGCATATTTCGTATTATTATGCAGACAATGCGCTAACGATTATTATATTGTACCCAATATATAGTAGTGATTTACAAAGAAACATTTAGCGCTCCAGCCTTAGTCATTACTGGTTGAACTATCGAAAGATGGATAAGAAAAATTTAAGTAATTTTAACGAATGAATAAATACTTGCACATGCGCAGACGTAACAGGTTTAGTTGACTTACTCGAATTTGCTCCACAAGTCTAAATCCCCTATAAATTAAGTTTCAAGTCTGTAGACCAAAAATTTACAAAGGAGTTTAGTAGATACGTTTCCACACACAGCGGCAAGGTCACTTAAACATAAAAATGAATATATATATATATATATATATATATATATATATATATATATATATATATATATATATATATAGTTAGATAGATAACTACATGTGTGTGTTCGAGAACGTTTTCATCTTAAATGCTACGTAATTATGCACAATGTATGAATAGAAGCGAGCATAATAGTTAAAAGAAACCAAAGATGTAATGAGAATCCATACAAACTAAATAAATTATTACTGAAAGTTTGTTTTGAAAAGGAATATGCAAATTAAGTAACCATTATGAAGTCGGTTGCATAACCATGACTAAGCATTTTAAGAAGTTTTTTTTAATATTTTTAACTAGAAAAGGCTGGATTTTAATATCAAGATCAGTGCGACAAAACTCAGTCTTGACAGTCGTTTTAAATTCTTTTTCTACGCACATCTTATCTTTCTTTTAATAATATTATTGGATTTCATTCCCTTTTCCTTGTCCCCATTTGTGAATTATTCCACGGATTTCTGCCTTTTGGATTACTTCGGACCATCTTTCAATTACGCGATTCCCTTGGATTTTACTTGTGGAAATGGAAACTTAACCAACTTTTTTGGATTTGATTTTTGGATTTTCCCGTTATTGGATATAACACCCTTCACCAGGCTATCCATTCACGTGAAATCACTTTTTTCTTCACCATATTCCCTCTGCTTCACTATTTGTTACCAAGTAAGAGCTATGACTTACTTGTAGTTTCATCAAATACTTTTGCAAGCAAAATCCGATCCCGCATTTTGCTAAATCCTACCCTCTGATGAGAAGGAAAGTATTTCTTCGAAACTCCGCAGATTAAGGACTATCCACTTATTTTGTGCTTAATTTTTCAAATTAAATATGTTTTTAACTCTTTTTCAAAGTGTATTTTAACATGTTTTATTAACTACTTGTTCTTATATATATATATATATATATATATATATATATATATATATATATATATATATATATATATTTATTACAATTTCACCCCAAACAAGGCACATTGCCACTTTGGTGTAGGAGGCTACTATCAGGGGCAGCAACTACTGGGGCACTATGTTGGGATTTGGGCAGCAAGATGTCGGTTCACTTTGCACTTGAACTTCTGCATGTCAGTACAGTTAGGGAAGCAGGAACTTGGATTGGAATTCCAGAGTCTAGCAGTTCTGGGGAAGAAACTACTGGAGTAGAAAGATCTTTTACATCTAGGGATCACTACTGTGTGGGGGTGGGATTTAGCTGCCTATCGGGTTTGTCGAGGGTGTCTACGTCGTGAGGGCACAAGTGTCTGCAGTTCGTCAGACATTCACCATTAAAATACTTGTAGAACAGGCAGAGGGATGCAACGTTTCGTCGATGGGACAGAGGCTGAAGCTTAGATGCCAGTTCAGGGCCTATCAGATTGGCGACTCTTTTTTGAACCTTGTCTAGGAGCGAGAGACTAGTAGCAGATGCACCAGCCCAAATGTGACAACAATACTCCATACATGGGCTAATATATATATATATATATATATATGAAATTGGTTAATAAATTCCAACGAAAGAAAGATGTATATTTAAATAAGGGAGTAGTCACCAACAATGTGTATTTTTTAACATTATTTTATTATTTCGTGTCTTGGTTTTTCATTGAGAATTATGTTTGGATCATTGTAATAATGTTTTTAAGTCATTGAAATTGTTTACACGCGTTTCAGACGGTCTGTGATGCGTTTTCGTCAGAAATTATTTTCAAATGTGTAAAAATGGCGATTTTCGTAGTTAATTTGAAGTTTTTCCAAGGGGTGGAGGCTTGTAAGTGTTTATTATTCATTGGTATGCTGAATTTTTATTGCTTTTTTATTTGGCTTGTCCAGGGAGACGTTGACCTCGCTGTAGTCGCTATCTCTTTCTGCTAATATCTTTTTCTTTTCCTTTAGGGTGGGGTACAGTGTGTGTGTGTGTTTGTGTGTGTGTGCGTGTGTGTTTCTGTGTGTGTGTGTGTGCGTGTGTGTGCGTGTGTGTGTTTGCTTTTATTGGTTTGGGAATGTGTATATTGTTTTATAGTATTTTGGGGTTCTTTGCTTCCTTAGGAAGGCGGCTGGGGTCCGAGGTCGTTACTAATGTGTATGTGTGGGGAGGGGGGACTGGCTCTTCTGAAATAAGGATAGGGGTGCTTTCATTCTATTTTGATATTTATTTTTTTGATTCTTGGATTTTAGTATTGTGATTTTTCGTTTTAGTCTTATATTATGTTTGTTTAGAAATAGGGGTGTATTTAAAATAGGGGATTTTTTAATGTTTCTATTTATTTGTCTCCCCATGTGGGTATGGCCAGACCCAGGATCGGTTCCTAGTGTGGGGAAGATTTTGTTCCCCAGAGGGGGGCATCGGAGGAGGTATAGGTATGGGAGAGGGATGATAGAAGGGATGATAGTCGTTTCAGTCATGAGGGGGTTCTCCTCGACTGATTGAGGAGGGAGCGAGGTGTTGGAACAGATATTATACTATGGTTCTAGGTGTCTCCTAGTGTTGTTGGTTTCGAGGTTAAGTAGGGTTGGTATTGTTCAGTGTGTTTTATTAGAGATAGGGGTGTTATGTCTGTGTGTGGTTGTATGCGCGCACGTGTGTCTGTTTTTATGTGTCGGTTCTGATTTATGTGTGGGTGTGTATATGTGTATGTGTATGGGTGTGCATGCGAGTGTACCTTGCA
>NC_136503.1:77288829-77311329 GCF_053919585.1 Euprymna scolopes
TTTTATTATAAAATTCTTTTTCTTCTTTCTCTTCTATTTCGTGTCCGGGACTTTCTTCCATTTTTCTTCCTCTTTCTCTCATCGAATTTGTTTCTTTTTTTTCTGGAATTTTATTTCTTTCCTAATTTTTTTCCTTTTTCTCTATTTCATCTGTCATACTCGGAAATGTCTTCTTCTTCTTCTTCTTCTTCTTCTTCTTCTTTCATTATGAAACTTTTCTTCGTCTTTTCAGTCTTTTCGTCTTTCATTTATGTAATTTTCTTCTTTTGTTCTGAACTTTTTTCAGTTTCTTCAAATTCTTCTTTTGATATTCCACAGGGTGGAACGATAAAAGTGTCGCCCTAAACAAAACAACACTACAGCTTTATTTTAAAACTTATATTGAAAAAAATCCATTCAGGTATCATGTTCATGTAGTAGAGCTGACATCTATTTAATGTAGCCACCTTCAGCCTCAATCACTGCCTCGATATGGGTTCAGAACTAGGAGCACGCCTTTTCCACAAGCGCCGACAGGATCCCAAACGAATACTCGGCGGATGGTGGCGATCAGGCTGCCTTTAATGTTGTGGGAGGTCACGTTGGTAATGTCCTTGAGGTATAACAAAGTGAAGTAGTCCAGCGGGTTCAGGTCGGAGTAGGAGGGGACAGTGAGAGCACGGTACAAAGTCGTAGCACTTCTTCTGAAGCCAAGCCTGGATCTCTTTGGATATATCGGGCGGCGCCGAGTCCTGTTGCCATATGTAGGGTCTGCCAGCGGTCACCTGATTGCACCAAGGGATCATCATACTCTTCAGCACATCCAGGTACACTTTGGTGTTGAATTTCAAGCCAACTTCGGAAATATGAATTTCTTCTTCTTCTTCTTCTTCTTCTTTTTCTTCTTCCTTTTCTTCTTCCTTTTCTACTTCTTCCTTTTCTTCTTCCTTTTCTTATTCTTCCTCTTCTTATTCTGTTTCATCTGTCATCTCTTTCTAACTTTCTATCTTTTTTCTTCTCCGCCATTTTCTTCGTTTTAAATGTGTGGAATTTTACTTTGATTCTTTTTTTCTCCTCTTCTACTTTTCAAGTTCCTCATTTTACGCTCAGAAAAAAGAAGCAAAAATAAACACAAATTTTTGTAAAAGCCAGCCCTTACATGAAACTTCTTTCTGTCTTTTTTTATATCTGTTTTCCATTTAAAAACTAATTAATTTATTTGAAACGGATGAAAATTATCTCTCTAATTCTGTGAGCAAAGCCACAAGAATTTATTTCTCTTATTATAAATTCCATGTAACTCGGCGTCGTAAGAGGAACACGCAGCTCTTCGAAGACATTAGGATTATTCCCCTTCCCTAACTGGTCGTGCATTCAAACGAAACAAAGCTCAGTGTCTCTTTCGATGCTTCTACGCTAGAGGGCGCGGCTTTTAATTATGTTTTAAGATGTTTCCACGTATATCTATAAGAGGCATTATAATTTTGCTTGTCGATTTGTAGTGATTTAATCGCGAAGTAATTCCTACGAACACTAAAAGGCAAACGACTCTAATGGCTACAAGCTTTCTTCCTCTGCTTTTTTTTGGAATTCGATTTTATTATCTCTTCTAAAAAGCAAGCAAATTTCCATGGTAAAATGTGAACTCAAAATATTTCTAATCAACGAAAAGCTTCTCAAACATCAAAAAGTAACACATCCATGTGGAAGTAAGATGCCAGTGCGAATTTAGAAAAAACAAAAAACAAAAAAACTATTAAACTTGGTTAACAAAATTAGTTTTCTCTAGAACTTTCAAGCCGGTCATACCTTAAACAGTACCCCGAGAACATTTGCTCAACATTCGCCTCTGTGACTTTGGCTACAGGGCGTGGAAAGGACTCAATGTCTCACATACCAGCTTTCTTCATTTCACGCACACATTCCTGCAAACTAGCAAGAGTAAGGCGAACAGAATGAAATTACTAACATGCAGTAACGAGAACAAAAAAAACCAACGCACACGCATATACAATGCCACGCTGCCAAATACTCATATGCGTATATTACATACACACGCATATTCACACTATGAACATGTTGACTTACACAATTCTAATCTATGTAACAACTAACAAAACATCCTTCAGATCCATCACACAGACGATTGAAATAGCATTTAAATTGCTGAACGTGCAGTTTGAATAGACGGAACTTAAGAATACGCATTCTTGTGAACAATTGTAAATATAAACTACGGAAATAAAAGTTTATTTTATAAAATGTTTCGAGAAAAATAGCTTTCATCAATCAAAGTCCTTTGATAGTAAGGTTAGAAGCAGCAGATACAGTGAATGTGAGTATTACTATCGACTCTTGATTGGAATAATCAGAAGTTCCTTTGCACTAATCAGCGATTTCCAGTTTCTCGTTCAAGCATAATATACACGGCTCGTCTAAATATATACATTTCTAGTTCGTCAAAATATTTTTTACTCGTCTATAGGCGAACGCCCGCTTTCTTTGAAAGATAATGATATTTTCTATTATTATTTAATGTATTTTGTGATTATAATACCTAGTTTTAAATGCTTTACGTTAAAGTATAAGTGAATATTTTTTTTATCTGAATAGAGAATTATAAAAAAAGATTATCTACTTCTATCGTCTCTTGATTAGATAGATCAACTGGCTACTTCTTTTTGTATTTTTCTGTTAACTATTGAAGTCACATCCACCACCACACATTAGGGATAAGAACCGCTTGGTGGTAAATGGTCAATATGATAAGAAAAATGCTCAGCCGAAAGATCTTTGCGTGTCTTTACAAAATGTGGTTATACAACAGTTTCCCATGAGCTAATTATATCGTTCTCTTGATTGCATAAATCAAATGGGATACTTCTATTTGTACTTTTTTTTAATTATTGAAGTCATCAAGGCCAAGAGCAACTTGAGCACAAAGGTTGATGAAACAAGAATAATGTTTAATCGAAAGATCTTTGTGTGTCTTCACACAATGTGGTCATACAACAGTTTTCCATGAGCTACTTACATCGTCCTCTTGATTTCATAATAAATCACATGATCTATTTCTAGTTGTACTTCTCTTTTCAGTGTTGCATCGCACGCTCCTTCTCTCCAGATTCACAAATTGTTTGGTCAGTTTTGCCACCCCTGACCTATCTGACCATAGCAAGCTTTGATGAGGAACACTATGTGAGTACGAATATAATTCAATTGTAGGAACTGCGTTTTCTGTGTTGCTATATATATATATATATATATATATATATATATATATATATATATATATATATATATATATATATCCCGTGATGTTGTTAAAATAATTTATATTGGAAGTTATTTATTGTTAAGAGAATAAATTGGTCTAGAATATAACAATAAGTTCTAGCTGAAGATGTTTACAGGAATTTGCTAAGTTAAAAATAAACAAAATAACCGTCAGCAGTTGCGTACGTGACAGAGATCACACGTTAGTGAGACGTGTACTTTTGGTGATGACGTAACGGAACTGACAGGTCAAGACGCCCGGAAGATTAGATTGGAGATTTTGAGTGTTTGGTCACCAGGAAGCGGGTCTAGAAAAAAATAACAAGTTATGTAGACACGTAAGCAGACTCCTGTGTAAATACCAACTAAAACAGCCTGAAATAAATTTATATTTTATGAAATATGAAGTCGTTGTCTTGTGGTTCATAACAGAAGAAAATTCGGGTGTCGTAATCATTTATGGTGTGTGTAGTTGCATGTTTCATCACAGAGCGCAGAATTGAAGAACCTCGGAGAAAGAAAAGGTATGAAGCATATTCTTTTCCTATAATAAGTACCTTTTATGTCACATATCCCCGTGTGACAACCCCTCTATCTAACAATGGGACGATCCCAGAATTGTTTCCATTGGCTTTGAAGATGAGTTAGTTGTAATTAGCAGGGAAACAGTCCAGTGATAGTGTTTTACAGGTTGAAAGCACTTGTAATGAAGCTCTGTCGATGGACATTCCACCTGACAGTAAGCACACGGAGTGAAAAAGAAAATACTTCTTAATTTGTATTCTTACTGTAAATGTTTTATAAGGAGGAACCAAAGATTGGAGATCAGTTGAGCATCTTCCATGGAAATAACAGTAGAGTAGAAAGAGACTAACAAAGCGTAGTTTGTGAGAAAGAGGCCCCAGAGAAGATACGAGATGCTATTCTGAAAAAAAGTTTTTTGCAGAAAAAATATAAAAACATCATTTGTTTCTGAGAATCAATTTTGTGCTCGCATAAATCTGCTCCCGAATAGATAAAGCATCATGTACATATATTACTTGTATTGATCGGACTATTGTTCTCTTTGTGCAACGTTTTAGTCGGATTGGCCTTCGACAGTCTCCAGGCATGTTGTGTATTGTTTGGAAAAGAAAAAAAATTACTGGTTCCGTAGATATTTTCGTATTCTTCGAGTTAGTTTGAATTTTATGGTTATTGTTTCGTATGTTTGTTTTCAAAAATACGAAACAATAACCATAAAGTATAGACTTACTTAAAGAATACGAAAATATCTACAGAGCCAGTAACTTTTCTCTTTTCTTTTCGTTTCCAAACTATAACCAACATGTTTGAATACAATCGAAACGTCGCACAAATAACACTCAAGATGAAGACATTAGTCCGATGAATACAAGTAATATAAACAAACAAAAATAAAAAGATTAAAAACCGTATACGTATGTTATTCTTTTAGTTCAGCATAATTCCAATATTCATTCGTTCTATCATCAGTACTTAATGCCTTAATTTATATACAACGTAGCTGTTATATATACATTAATGTTACTGGGATGAAACACAAATTCATGTGCAGCTCATCATAAGTGTACTTGTTTTTTTACATAGGCATCACTACTTATTAAGGCCCATAGGCCACTCGAGGATAAGGGTTAAAGAGTTTACAGTAATCAATTGGACAATATAGTAGTGTCGAGGTTCTCCTACATACAGCAATAACCCCTGGTATTTTCATCTGGGACTGGCCAGGCTCAACTTCGGTGATCTAACGAGAACATATGTGTTAATATGGTTATGACATACATGTAAATATATGAGATACAAGAGGACAATTGCAGTAGTGGTAGAGAGACGAGTACTTGCTGTGAATTTCTTGCAGGAAGAGTCTATTATAATAATTTTCTTTTGTTATGCGTGCGTGTGCGTGTGTACACAGCTTCACCACGCGACACCTTATGATTCGTCAGATATACATCCTTCTTATCTTCTTTACTTTATATGGCGTGTTATATCCTGTCCTTTTCAGGCGAGAACCAGGAGTATTAACACAATTTTAGTAGATACGGAGATACTTCCACCTTTGTGCATCCAACAGATTTGGTCAACTGGCATTATATGATTACATAGAAAAATGTCAGCATGAAAAATAATATCGTTAAGATTAAACTTAAGAAGTTGGTAATAATTTTTTTTTTATTGAGTGCGTATGATATTGAATGCAGAAAAGAAATTATTATTTCAAAGCAAAGCCTGGAAAAATCATGGATTACATAGAAAAATGAGACCATGAAAAATAATATGGTTAAGATTAAACTTAGAAAAGTAAAAGGACTATTTCGTTTTTGGTTTTTATTTTACATAGGTATCACCACTTATCAAGGCCCAGAGGCCACTCAAGGGTAAGAGTTAAAGAATGTGCAGTAGTTAATTGGACAATATAGTAACCGTTAGTAATGGAAATTCGGTAAATTTGTTAACTTAAATGTAACGGCTCATCAAGAACTTGTTTACGTTGGACTTGAAGACATCCATATTGTAGTCAACTGGAAAGCAGGCCAACGGAAAAGAGTTCCACAGGCGTGCAGTTCTAAGGAAGAAGCTTTGTTCATAGAATCTACGTTTAGTTTTAGGCACGGAAAAAGAGTGGGGGAAATTATTTTTTCAGCTAGACGAGGGTTTCTCGTGAAAGTTTGGCAAGGGGGAACCATAGATTGGAGTTCAGACGAGCAATTGTCATGAAAATAACGATAAAGCAGAGACAGGCTCGCAACATCTCTTCTGTGAGAAAGAGGTTGTAGGGAAGGGAAAAGGGCATCCTCTACTAGGCTACGTAGTCTATTTTGAACTCTATCAAAGCAGGATAAGTCCTTTCTAGCAGCTCCTGCACAGATGTGGCAACAGTGTTCCATCTTTGACGTACCTGGCTCTTATATAGGTAGAGAATTTCATCAGCAGGTAGATATCTACTGGATCGATTTTCCCAGCGACCTTGGCAAGGGATTTGATATATGTATTACATTTCAGATCAGGAGTAAAGGTTAAACCCAGGAGCTTGTCAAAACATGGAGCCTACTCAAGACGAGAGCCATTCATTTCAATTGATACCAGATGGGCATCAGAGCGTTGATGATGCAAAGATAGAAGCTCGGTTTTAGATGCATTAAAAGTAACCAGCCACCTGTTTTCACATTGTACTACGTGCTCAAGATCAAAGGAGAGAGAATCAAAGAGAACTTGGTCTTAGATGTGCTACTATAGATGGTAGTGTCATCAGCATAAATGTCTACGAATGATGTAAAGATGTGATTTGGAAGATCATTAACGTGGATCAGGAAAAAAGTTGGGCCCAGGATGGACCCCTGAAGGATTCCAGCATTATTACTTTCATAGCTACATATAATTTTACTATACTTATAAAGAGATAGTGTAAAATAGCATGATATAAGTTTGGAGACAAAAAAAACAAAAACAAAAAAACAAAAAACAAAAACAAAAAACATCACCATGCTCTGTTGCTTCTACATATCTAAACTTAAAGTTTATCTAACGTATAAAGTTATCTTGCCGATTCTTCCATATTAGACCTCAATGTCAACAAATCGATATTTTGTTCTGTCTAGCGAATTCTTTATCCTTAATGTTGCAGCGTGTTCCTTACCCTAAAAAGATGTAATTCATCGTACAAGTTTCTTCTTAAAAAGAATTATTCCAACATTTAAAATTATATACAATGAATCCAGTTTTAAATAATTAGGTAAAAAAATAAATAAAAATAAAAGGGAGAGAATTCTTATTTTTAATTTGAAGTAATGCGTCATCTCGATTGGATTTTGACTGTTTTCTACCATCTATTCATAAGTGAAACATTATTATGTTTAAAATGAAAAATTTAAATCGAAATGAAATTAATGAACGCCTGGATACGCCGGGTAGATGCAGCACATATTAATAGTTATAGTAAATACAAACCTCTTTCTAGATATATTTATGTAGGCGTATATATATTTGTTTAAAAAAAAGAATTTGCGTTGGTATCTCTTACCCATTATATATATATATATATATATATATATATATATATATATATATATATATATATATATATATATATATATATATGAATTCCTCTATTATTACAAAATATAGAAGTCACATATGTGCATACATGTTCCATTTGCGATCTCTTATAAAACGTTATATTCTGGGCAAATCCAGCGATAAAATCGCGAGTTTAACCGCTAGATTTGGCCTTGAAATTTTGCGTTTTGTAACAATTCGCAACTAAAACATGTATGCACATATGAAACGAATAATCTTTGTATGAATAAAGAAAGTTTATGCTATAATACTGCTCTACTTTTTATTGAGCACTTTTTAAGTGCACGAGAATTTCATTGGATTAACATCTAGAGAAAATAGAGAATTTCAATCATTATATATATATATATATATATATATATATATATATATATATATATATATATATATATATATATATATATACTAGCATTTCAGCCCGGCGTTGCACGAGTGTTTCAAGGTGTATGTTGAGCAAAAAAAAAAATAAATAAAAAGCGGTCAATTTTTTAAAATTTGACCCCTATTATGACCCCTTAATATTTATTATTTTGGGTTAAAGTCAAGTTATTAAGTTAGATCCATGTCCAAGGAACATATATCTAAATTTTCAAGTGTTTAGACCCAAAATTATCGGAGGAGTTTGGTAGAGTTCTCAAATGTTAAATTGTTGATTTTTGACCCCTTAAAAGCCACATTTCTGTCCAAAAAGATTTCCCCAAATCTCAGTACACTGTATATCAAATTTCGGGTCTGTAGACTAAAAATTTACAGAGCTATTGTGTAGGGAAATGTACACAGACAACCACACTGACAGACACGTTCACTGGTATATATATATATATCATTATTTACTATAATAATTATTAAATACCTACAGATACTAGTGTTTAATCCTGTCGAGAATCATCAGTCCAGAGTGTCACGATTAACACCAGGTGATAGATTCAAACCCAGTGGCAGAAGCAATCCCTGACTTGATTAGCAAGAACCTAACCCATTCGGCTATCGTTAGACACGAGAAATGCTGTTGAATTTAAACATTAAAAAAAAAATGCTTTCCAACCTCTGTCAGAATGATCTAATCATTATATGATGATCTGCACATAAGAACTAAATTGACCGACTTTAATTCCACTGAGAGTACTCAATGACAGGAAACGAGTTTCTGAAAGGGTCTAATATATATATTAACTATAATAATTATTAATTACCTACTGGCACTAGTGTTTCATCTTTTCGGAAATCATCAGTCATCATCATCATATATATATATATTTATTTTTAATATTATATATGTACATATATATATATATATTAAATGTCATATATGTATACATATATATATTTTTAAATGTCATATATGTATATATCATATATGTATATATATATTAAATATCATATATGTATATATCATATATATATATTTTAAATATCATATATGTATATATCATATATATATATATATTTTAAATATCATATATGTATATATAATATATGTATATATCATATATATATATTAAATATATTATATATGATATATATATTTTAAATATCATATATGCATATATCATATATATATATATATATTAAATATCATATATATACATATCATATATATATATATATTAAATATCATATATGTATTTATCATATACATATATTTTAAATATCATATATATATGCATATATCATATATGTATATATATATATATATATATATATATATATATATATTAAATATCATATATGTATACATCATATATTTATATTTTAAATATCATATATGTATATATCATATATATATATTAAATATATTATATATGATATATATATGTATATATCATATATATATATCTTTTAAATATCATATATGTATATATCATATATATATATATTTAAATATCGTATATGCATATATATATATATATATATATATATATATATTAAATATATACATGTATTTATCATATATATATTTTTTTTAATTATCATATATATCATATATATATTAAATATCATATATGTATCTATCATATATATGTATATGATATATATATATACATATATGTGATTAAATTAAGTAGTTATATATATATATATATATATATATATATATATATATATATATATATATATATATGTATATATGTACAGTAAAACTCCTTTTATTTGAACTTCCTCTAAAGTTGGATTTCCTCTCATTTGGACTTCCTCTTATTTGGACTTCTTCTAAACCTGGACTCTCTGTAAAATTGAACTGTCTCGTCATTGAAATTGTATCAGCATATTTGATGCGGAGTTGCAGTAAAACTGTTTACATGGCTAAGTCAGATATTGCGCAGAAATGTTAATATTGGTACTATGTAATTAATGTAGATTAGCTATTGATAATTAATTTACACTAACGGTAATTTTTTTTTCAGATTGCTATAATTAAAATAGTTTAAAACAACCGATCACAATGGCTTGCAACTCTAAAATCAGAGAATACATCTGGTCTAGAAAAAATTCTTGAAACCAAACGGTTACCGACCAACCACGCTGTTCTTAAACCACTTAATGCAAATGATGTTGAAATGTGGATGCAACAAGATGAGGAAACTACTGATCAATATCCTGAAGGTAGTAATGAAAAGAGCGACAGCTCCCATTCTCTTAACTCTAATGTAAATAACCAACAACACTCTGATGAAGCAATATCATGGGATGATGCAGAAAAGTCTATGGAGACGGTTATAAAATTTCTAGAAAAAAAAAACTTTAGTGACAACTATGTTTTGCAAGCAATGTCACTCCGAAGAGATATAATCATAAAGAAGCTACAGAACCAAGAAATTGTAGATTTTCGTGATCGCTTACGGAATACAATGGCAGCGCCTGAGAGCTCAATCGATGAAAATAGAAACTGCAATGAGACTCATTCAATGAATAAATAAAAAAACTGTATTTTACATAAAGGTATGATTTCTGTAGATGATAACTTAGGTAATAAATACTTAACAAGTAAGAGTAGATTTAATTTATTTTCAATGTTTTTGTTCCTGGTAATAATATTTAACAATTCTTACTAGCAATATATCGTAAACTCAACTTCATATATACTTGAAGTATCATATAGCAATGAATTTCATTTACTATTTCTTAATTCTTAGAAAATGAAAGTTAACTGCAGCACATTTTTTTTTATCACGAAACTTGAACAGCATCCTCTAATTTGAACGAAGCGGATGTTCAAATTATAGGAGTTATACTGTATATATGATATTTTATATATATATATATTCTTTTTGTAAAAATATATTTTAAGCCCCCCCCCTCTTTGGGCAGAGCACTGTCGTAAATAATCTCACCCGCTACTTAATTGGCTGAAAAATGTGAGGCTCGCTGTTTGTTTGTTTACAAACAGGCGGTTTGAGCACTGTAAAAATAATGGGCGGATGTTTGTTTAAATAGACATTCGGACAGGTTATTTGCGGGCATCGAGTGAGTGAACTGCTGAATGTCAACACGACGGTTCTAGGTTCAATCCTTGGCTTGGGAGAGGTGCTAGTCTAGCGTCACTGATGAGTTTTGACACAACGAAACAGGAGTGTTTGCCGATGACCACACACACACACACACACACACACACACACACACACACACACACACACACACACACATATATTATTGGTAGTAGTGTTTAGTTATTTAAACAAAAACAAAAAACAAACAATGTGTCTGCCAAAGAGTGCTCAATGTTTAGACTGAGCAATATGAATATGTTGAACATGAAAACTAGTGGCTACACATATGCAAATATGTTTCAGTGACCACCCTGCTAGGGAAAATCACATCATCAGGCCAAGAATATCTCCCCGATTCTTGGCCTGATGATGTGATTTTCCCTAGCAGGGTGGTCACTGAAACATACTTGCATATGTGTAGCCACTAGTTTTCATATTCAACACACACACACACACACACACACACACACACACACACACACACACACACACACATATATATATGTATTAAGAAGGAGAGAGAGAAGAAGAGAGAAATGGGAGAGAGCGAGTGAGCGAGAGAGAAAGTAATGCAAAAGAGAGCGAAAGAGAGAGAGAGAGAGAGAGAGAGAGAGAGAGAGAGAGAGAGAGAGAGAGGAGGCAAATACGAAGATCATTGGCGACAGTTCTTCGAGGGTGGATAGGTAAGAAACTGAGAAATAAATACGCAATTCACTTTCATCTTTACATTCATCTTTTTTTCCAAATCTTAATTTCCATTCTCTTTATCAACGATTGAAACTGATTTATTTTTGTATTTTATTCATCTTTTTGCTTGATTTTTTTTGATTCAACATTTCTTTTTAAAGAATTTCTTGTCTTTCGATCCTTTTAGTTATTTTATAATTCTTCAATGCCTTTAACTCACCTTAATCTGTATTCTAAAAAAAACACTTCAATCTTAGTTTAATTTTTCATCATCATCATCATCATCATCATCATCATCATCATCATCATCATCATCATCATCATCATCGTCGTCGTCGTCGTCGTCGTCGTCGTCGTCGTCGTCGTCGTCGTCGTCCTGGGGCAGACTGCTGAAACGATCTTCCACTAGGTGATACAAGCACCAAAATTGAAATTTGTCAGCTTTGCTTCTGCAGCCATCTTGAAAACTGGCAGCCATCTTGAGTTTTCTGATGGTTAACGTTCTTTTCTTGAAATGTATGTTCTGAACGCCATTTGTGCCAATTTCGGTGCTTGTAATCACTAAGCGAAAGATTCTTATGGAATATTGAGACAACCTGCCCGACTATCATGATCACCATCATCGCCACCGCCATCATAATCATCATTATCATCATAATCATCACCGTCATCACCACAATTACCATCATCATCACCATCATAATCATAATCACCATCAACATAATCATACATCATTATCACATCAGCATCACCTTCATCTCTATCAACATCATTGTAATCATCATCATTGCCATCATCAGCATTATAATAAGCATCACCATCAGAATCCTCATCATCCTTGTCATCATCACCATCGTCACCGCAATCATGATCATCAATATCATCTCCGTCCTCATCACAATCGACACCATCATCATCATGATCATCATCATAAGTACGATGGTCATTGTCATTAACATCATCATCTGCAGCAAGGAGGTAACAGTGCCTAAGCACTTAATGACACGGACTGACAACAAAGGTGTACCAATTTCGAATCGAGTTCGTTCAACAGAAATTACTTTCACTTGCACTTCTCTAAGTATCCTATGTCTTTCTAGAAAGAATTCTAACTAGAAAGACATCGGGGAAACGAATGGCAACAATAATCATTTAATTCATATGAAATAAATAAATTATGTACCACAATGTGTCATAAAATACGCTTAAATATGATATTTTTATTAATGCAGATCTGGTATTTAATATTATACTAGCGGGGGAGTACCTGGCGGTGCCGGGTGTTTTTCGGTGTGTGTGGTCGGGTGGAGGTGGGGGTGTTAATGAAAACCTAAGAATAAGCGAAGTAAAAAAACCCAGAAAAACGAACGTTAAAAAACCCTGCTTAGCGGGAGGTACCCGGTGTTACCCGAGTGTTTGGAGGGGGTGTGGTTATTAATGAAAACCTAAGAATAAGCAAAGTAAAAAGAGAAAACAGAAAAATGAAGCGGGGGTACCCGGGGGGATTATCAAAACATCGATAAAAAAACAAAAAAAATAACGTAAGGCAAACGAACGATGTTAAATGTAAAAATCGAAAAACAAAAAAGAAAACAAAAAAAGGAATGTTAAAACAACAAAAAAAACATGAAAAATAGCTTAAATAAGCCTGTTTCGATATTAAAATTTAAAATATCGGTGCCTACCCGGGTGTTTTTGGTGTGTGTGGTCGATCGGGGGTGTTAATGAAAACCTAAGAATAAGCGAAGTAAAAAAAAAAAAAAAAACAGAAAAACGAACGTTACATGAAAAATGGCTTAAATAATACTGGTTCAATATGTAACTTTAAAAAATCGAAAAAAAGACATCTCACACCACAATTCGAACCCAAAACGTTTAGATAATGAACCAACGCTCTAACTAACTGAGCTAACACGACGTACATGTAATTCAGTCAGTTTTCAACTATTTAAACTAAATTAGGTCATGACGTCATCTGACGCATGCGTAGAACCGGTCGTCGTCATGAGAGGACGGTTTTTGTTGACCCCCCCCCCGTGTAGTAAATTTCCGATTTCAGGGTGAAAAAATTGACGTTTCTGGTCAATTTTTCGATATTTTTCCGGCGAATATGTTACCGAGTGTGTCAATTTTTGCTCTGTCTCTCGAAAGTTTTTAGCGGACACACAAACATACATACATACAAACAAACATACATACATACACACATTTTCGCTTATATATATATATATATATATATATATAGATTAGCCTAGTAGGACCCGTTAACCAGCGTTGCCTGGTGGGATCCTGCCACCCTCTCGCAAAAAATAAACTACGGTTGTTGTTGGTGGCCACTGCCGTCACTGAACAATTGCGGACACTGGCGACTTTGACCGAAATGAAATACTCTGACTTTCACTGGCGATTAGTGATGGTTTGGGGCCATAACATGCAGGTAGTGTTTGAATTAAAAAAAAAGAAAGCAATTAAAGGAATGCGAAATCAGTATGAATTAATAAAAGTACGAAAAATGGACCATTAGATAATAATGGAAAGAAAAAAAGAAGTTTTGAAGTTAGGGATTCTCACTCTTTATGAACTATTTATACTGATCGAAATCAGTGGTAGCAGTTTTTCGCTTGTTGTATTCCTCTTCTTTTCAACTCTTTCAGCACTAGTATTAAATTAAATTCCAGTTTTATGTCGTCGTTTTTTAGTATGTAAAACAAAACAATTACGACTTTTTTCGCTCCTTTGAGTATTGTCGGCGCTTTTACACTATAAGAACGAGATTTCGGAAATCATGAAACTGAATTTCACATGAAAACAATCTTATCTACGTATTCCTCGTATTTTTAAGATGATTATATCAAAAAATTACGAAATTCGATGAGGAAGGAAATTATTTATTAAAGAAAATAAAAAATAGAATTTGATGAAAGCGATCGTAAGACACAGAAGAGTTTAAAAGGAAAGTAATTTTCTTAAACAAGATGGCGGCAATTTCTTACCTAACACCATTAAAGTTGCTTTTTTTTATAAATAATTCAGTAATATTCAGGCAATTTCGACGGAAACTACCATTTTAACATATTAAAATTGACAAAAAAATCAGTTGAAATCATTGTCTTTTATCTGAAAAATTCATTTATTGACCACAAAATCTCGTACCAATTCTGTAGAAGCGCCGTATTGTTATGTTAAGAACGGTTTTCGAATTAGACACTACAGACCTCCCCATCTTAAGAACGGCGTTCGGAACAGACACCTCCAACATCCCTATGTAAAGAACGGCTTTTGGAGTGGACAGCCCCCTTTTTATTGAGAGGGATGTGGAAAAATAATTCCTCCAAATTTAACCGTGATAATCGTTGTCAGCATATCCACCAGCAAATGCTAACAAAAATAAAAAATTGTGGAGCTGTAGTCTCGGTAGGAGAGAAGTAGTTTTGTTTATCGCGCGTGCGTACAAACCTGGCAGTCACTGAAGTACAATGCATAATACAGGTCTTTATATCTCTATAAGTACTTGTCTCCGCAAAATTTGAATGTTTTTTTTAAATCAGCATAGTCGAAAACTTATAAAAGTAATTCCAAAGAAAACTGTGGAGGTGGACCTATTGTACAAATTTACCTCCCTCCCAAAAAGGACAAAAAAAAAACTTTACGTTTGCACAATCTGGAGAATCTATCTGGAAGAGAAAATTAAGTAAAATATTCCACCGAATTCAATTCCCTATGTAATGAAATTTACATTAAAAGTGTAGCGTAGGTAATCGGGTAAAAAATCGGTAATTGTGACTAAAACAGGACCCTAACTCACAAACACGCGTACAGGTCTTTCAATTGAGGTATGGAAGAAAAAAATAGAAAATATCTAAAGAGGTGATCTTGCAAAATTTGACTCGGATTCTCGGGATTTCCCGTCAACTATGGATTTGGCGCGACCGACAATCATCAGATTAAACCGAGCGCACTAACAGATGCAAACTAATTTCTAAACAAGCAAACAAACAAACCGAAATATACAAAAAGAAAATAACAAAAACCTACCGCATAGTGACTGAATACCAATGCTTTGTTTGATTTTTTCCAGATATTTTTTTGCAAATTATTTAGTAAAAAAATATTTTTTTCAATGAAAAAGATGAATGTTTTTATTTTTAACCCTTAATTGTTAGATGAAGCAGAGTTTTTATTTTCTTTCAAGATTTTTTCATAAATTCTTTTTTGCTCAACAGAATTTTTTCTTATGCTTCAGAAAAGCTAAAAATGTGTTTATGGAAATCGTAAATTGTTAGGTAGGCGAGTGAGATAGAGAGAGAGAGAGAGAGAGAGAGAGAGAGAGAGAGAAAGAAAGAGAGAGAGTGAGTGAGTGAGTGAGAGAGAGAGAGTGAGTTCGGAAGAATATATACAATGAGAGAATCCAGTAGATCGTGCAGGTTTAAAGAAATCTATATATATAAAAGCGAAAATGTATGTATCTGTGTTTGTATGTCTGCTAAAAACTTTCGACAGACTCAACAAAACTTCACAAACTTCGGCTCATATGAAAGACCCATCCTTAGCCCGACAAATATCGAAAAATTGATCAAAAACGTTATTTTTTTCAATCACTCAATCAGCACTTTTCTACAGGGGGGGTCAGTAAAAACCGTCCTCTCATGACGAGATCGGTTCTACGCATGCGTCAGACGACGTCATAACCTGATTTAGTTTAAATATTTGAAGAACTGACACAATTTCGTGTACGTTGTGTTAGCTCACTTGGTTAGAGCCTTGGGTCAGTATCTAACGATTTTGGGTTCGAATCGTGGGGTAAGATGTCTTTTGTTTTTCGATTTTTAAAATTTTAATATTGAAGCAGGGTTATTTAAGCCATTTTTCACGTAACGTTTGTTTTTCTGTTTTTTTTTTTTTACTTCGCTTATTCTTAGGTTTTCATTAACACCCCCACCCCCGACCGACCACACACACCCAAAAGCACCCGGGTACCCACCGATTTTTTTAAATTTTAATATCGAAACGGGCTTCTTTAAGCCATTTTCACGTATTTTTTTTTTTTTGGTTTTTATTTTTCAGATTTTTTAAAGAAGTTTTAATCTTCGTTTTTCTGTTTTCTTTTTTGTTTTTGTTTTTCCGATTTTTTACATTTAACATCGTTCGTTTGCCTTACGTTAGTTTTTTTTTGTTTTTTTTTATGTTTTCATTACCCCCCCCCCCACACCGCCCGGGTAACCCCCGCTTTATTTTTCAAATAAGTTTTAATGTTTGTTTTTCTGTTTTCTTTTTTGTTTTTTTTACTTCGCTTATTCTTATGTTTTCATTAACACCCCCACCCCCGCCCAACCACACACACCTCCAAACACTCGGGCAACGCCGGGTACCCCCCGCTAGTTATATATAAATGAATTATCTAAAAAACCTAAACATGTTTGTAAAAAGTATAATTAATTACTGAAACAAAGGTACAAATCGAACGAGCAAGCAATTTACCTATAGGGCAAAAGTATTTATCGAGCGAGAAAGCAATTTACTCATAAAGCAAAAGTAGGTATCTTTACGACGCCATGTTTGAATGGTACATTAGCGTTCGTTTAGCATGCTAATACCGTTATTCTAGAGGTCATCCAATCAGACGAAATGGAATTATTCTGGGGAGACTTTACTATTTTTTGTAACGGAAAATAAAAAGATTATGTTATGTGAATGAGTTTATAATCCAGTTACGAAGTACGGAACACCTTCCGGTGATGATTGGGTGCGGTCGGAGTACTTGTTATTTAGAGGGGAAAAGAGGAGGTACTTCCTCTAAAGTTGGTTGCGATTGTGATGATGTTGCTCCTAGGATGTAATGTAGGATTTTATTATAACGACGAAATGTGTCAAAAATGACATTCGAAAGTTACATAAAATAGTAACATAATAAATTTATATGTGGCATCTGTTGTTGGAAACGTACGAGACTTTGGTCCAGAGGAGAATTTCTGCAATCAAAATAGTATTTAGAAGATTATATTCACCACATATATAGTAATGATTTAAAAAGTTTAAAAAAAAATGATTCGTGCACAACTACCGAGAATCGAAACTAAAACATTTAGTTTACGATTTACTTTTTCCTTTGATTATAATGTTTTAAATATGAAGATATGTTTGCTGCAAGGCCAAAAATTAAAACATGGACCAATAGCTACTACGTAATGCATGCATATTCGTAATGCGTTCATTCAACCTTCACCTGGCAAATTCCATTTTTAAAATTTTCACATTTCGCACCGATTTTCCCTGGCTAAAACCCAAATATAAAGTTTCGCATGGGTTCGAATGCCCTATATATTAATTTTCACGTCTGCAGAGCAAAAAATTCCAGAGGAGTTTGGTAGTCAACATTTTTTAAACAAATATATATACGCATACATAAATATATATATATATAGAAAGAGGTTTGTGTTTACTATAACTATTAATTATAAATATTATGCAAGTATAAATTATGTGGAATATCCGCATGAATATAATGACACGTGATAGTTAACTAAAAATTATCATCCAATAAAAACCCGAAAAAAACTAATTGAAAATAAATGTTTAAAAGAATATGCAAATTAGCTAAATCTTTTGCAGATGAATGCGATTCCACGACTCATATATAACAAAGTTGTATTTTCTTTTGAAATAAATAGAAAAGAGAGGTTTTAATATGAATATTAACACACAGAACCCCCAAATTTATATAAGGATAGATATACATCTTGTTTTTCTGTTTGCCTGTCTATCTGTCTTTCTTTCTTTCTCTCTCTCTCTCTCTCTCTCTCTCTCTCTATATATATATATATATATATATTCTTTCTTCTTCTATCTTATCTTATCTTATCTTATCTTATATATATATATATATATATATATATATATATATATATATTATATATATATATATAAATAAAATGAACTCATTTTTTCACGTCGGATTTGGACCTTAATAGGATTAAAAATCAAGATATTTCATGCAAATATAATATGCACAAACGGCAGAACAATATCTGAGGTGTGTTATAGGCTTATTATTTCTCAAATTCCTCGATAATCTTAGATTTCTATACTTTTTCTGCTGAGAAGTCACAGCCAAAATCGGTTAAGATCAATGGAAGTGGTAAAATATTTTCTCTCTAATAAATTCCTCCTCCCCCTGCCACCAGTTAACACCGTTTGGGGATCGTTCACAAGGAACAGTTGAGAAGAGAACACCGGTTTGGCTTCGTAGTTCTTTCATGTGAAGTTATTTAAAATCACTAAACTAAGCTGCAGTGCTCTGTGGCGTAGTGGTTAGCGTGCTGGACAATTCACATTATATTTTCACGTTCGTGCCGACCTACCGTAGTCGTTTTTTTTTTTTTTTTTCCTAAACAACTGGAATGGACTTTTCTTGGTGGCCGAACTGTTAACGTTGCAGATCTTTTTTTTTGTTTTTTTTTTACACTTTATTTTCCTACTTTTTCTCATGACTCCGGGTTTGATCCTTCCTACTTACCAACCATAACATTTTTTAAAACTCCCCCCCCGTCCCGGAAACAAACATTCGGGCAACGCCGGGTACCCCCGCTAGTATATATATATATATATATATATATATATATATATATATATATATATATATATATATATATATATATATATATATATATATATAAATATCATGTATGCTTACGACATGAAATTGAAATGCTAAATGAAATTTAAAACAAATATATATGCACCGATCGTAACTTTATTTCGTAGTCATCGTTCCAGCATCATTTTTCTCTGTAACCATGCACTTTTTCTCTCCTCCTCCAACCGCACCCAAACCCGATATCATCATAATCGAACACTAGATTTTCGACGCAATCACCATCGTCGTTCTCCTCCTCCCGACACTTTCTTATACTCCCGCTTTTCGCAAAGCAACCACTTCCCCTATTCCTCCTTCCTTCCTTTCTTTCCGTATCCTCCTCCTCCTCCTCTTCCTCCTATACCTCCCGCCCCCATCACCTTCGTGTCCGTCGTATCGGCGTCACTTACAGGCAGTTTTGAAACGTGAGAGAGCAGCGTCTTTTCAAAACGATGTCGGTCGCCGATGTCGATTGATTAAATGGAAGAAAATCGATAGATTTCGTCAATATTGATGAGAAATCGTTGCTCTCCACCTCCTCGTCCCTCCCGGGCGCGCGATTGCTCGTACGACACAATTGTGCGAGGAAGTGAACGCATGTGCACGTCGAAACCTTACCTATTAATGCAAGTACGTGCAAGGTGAAAAGTGTCATTTTTGCACCGAAAGAAAAGTCGTTGCATATTTAGGCAGCATCTCTTCTTGAAGACATGTTTCCTTTAAGTATTACAGAAAACTTGTGCCTATAGATTTTCCTTGGATGCTTTCTCGATGCTTTGTTAATATTCGGGTTTATGGCTGGAACTCGCAGGTGAACTTTTCATACTTGCTGGGTGCCATAATACTTTCAGTTGCTTCTAGAGCAATCTTCAAGGTTGGATACCGATTAAAGGACATTTATTTTAAATGTTTAGTATTATTTGAGCAACATAATAAATATGTTCGTAGAGGAGTACCATGTTTCGACAAGATTCTGATCTTCATCCCTGATCTGAAAGTGAACATATACATCCATTGCCAAAATCACCGCTCGGAGCATCCTATTCTGATTTGATAGAATCCAAAATCGACTTCGTAATCTAGTGGGTTATTCCCCTTTCTCTGCACCCTCTTTCCAACAGCAAAGGCATTGCGAATTTTTCTCTATTTTTTATGGCAAGTGCTCGACTGTGTTTCAACCTATGCCGCCTCCTAGCCAAACTTTCATAAAAATTACTCAACTAGCTACAACCGCTATCAAACATGTTCCGCCCTCTTCATCCGTGCCTAAATCTAAACGCGAATTCCATTAAAAAGGCGTTTTTCTTAGAAATGCCCGCCTGCAGAACACAGTTCCAGTAGTCTGCTTCCCGGCATGAAGCATGTTGCTATCGCGTCCTTTAGGAATTCGAACCAATAAGAAGATATGTGATTCTTTTGGTTGGATATAAGCAGACATCATTTGATTGTAAAAAGCTGTTTACGAAAGTTTATGTGTTACGTTTGTTAACTACGTGTATTTGTGAAAAACGCCATACAGAAGTAGAGCATGAGCTACCTGATATCGAACTATAAAGTTCTGCTGGAGGGTTAGGGTTACTATACGACCCGACACAATGGTGTCTGTAAATATCTCCCCTGAACGATCTGTAAAATGTTGAGCATCAACTGCAGCTGCCAATCCTGGGAACATATACGAGGAAACAGTCGGAAATAAGTAATTATGACTATATAATTTCTACAGCTAGTAAACTGAGCCATAAAACCTGACATAGTGATATGGGACAGAAGAAGAAGAAAGAGGCAACCTTAGTTGAAGTTAGTGCCCCCTCCCAATGATGCGGGGTTAAACAGAGCTGAAAGGTTGGTTGGTTGTTTTTGTTTTACGGCATATCAACCCTTTTTAGGTTATTTAATGCTGAATCCAGTGATTTTGAAGAACAATTTTTTAATGGATTATAGTGGGGGATGCCCTTTTCTCTACCCTGAAACCTCTCTCCCACAGAAGAAACGTTGCGAGCCTATCCTTGTTTTATCGTTATTTTCATGGCAGGTGCTCGTCTGAACTCCAATTTCTGGTCCCCCCTCGCCAATCTTTCACGAAAAACACCCGTCTAGCTGAATCCACTGTGAAAAATTTCTCCCACTCTATATCTGTGCCTAAATCAAAACGCGGATTCCATGAACAAAGCTTCTTTCTTAGAACTGCACGCCTGTGGAACTCTGTTCCGTCTGCCTGCTTCCCACCGGACTACAACTTGGATGTCTTCAAGTCCAATGTTAAATTCCTAATGAACCGCCCCCTTAAATAAACACTTCATCAAATCTCCACACTAACGTAATGTACTTGCAATAATCCTTATCCCTGAGTGGCTTCCGGGCCTTGATAAGTGGTGATCACTGTGTAAATATATATATATATAATAATAATAATAATAATAATAATAATGATAATAATAATAATAATAATAAGCGGCAATATATTTATAAGCTAAAGACAAATAACAATATTTACACCGAGACAAATACTCAAACAATATTCACACCAAACAGAGGAAAATAAATATACACATAAGGCCACACTGCCTCACTTAGACACACATATTAACACTGACAGAAAACCTTCCTTCCCGTAAGTATTCGATGTCAGTTTAGAAAGAATTCTCACTAGAAAGATATCAAGGAAACGAATGCTAGCAAAAGAATTATTTGATTGATTTGAAATGAATGAATGAAGGAATGATACTCAACAGCAACAACAACAACAACAACAACAACAGCAATGCCACCACCACTAGCAACATAACACAAAACAGCAACAACAACAACACGACTACAAGATAATAACATACACAACAGCAAAAACATCATCACAACCAACGACAACACCAGCAACACAAAATAACAACGCTACCAGCTAACTTGTAATCAATAACAATAGTAACAACAACACTAGCAACACAGAACAACAACATACACAACAACATACATAGCAACAAAAATACAAGCAACACAAAATGATAACAATGCCAACAGCTAACTTGTAATCCACAATAACAACAACACTAGCAACAAAAAACAACAACATACAGAAAAACAACAGCAACAACAACAGCAACAACAACGACACCAAATAATAATAATGCCAACAGTTAACTTTTAATCTACAACAGCAACAATAGCAACACAAAACAACAATATACACAACAACAACAACACCAAATAATAACCATGCCAACAGTTAACTTTTAATCCACAACAACAGCAACACTGGCAGCACAAAACAACAACATACACAGCAACAACAACAACAACAACAACAACAAACAAAAGCTAAAACACCAGCAACCAAAATAGTAA
>NC_136503.1:77316329-77376329 GCF_053919585.1 Euprymna scolopes
CTGAATAGGTCATCAATTTCAATATTTACTTAATAGCTTTGCAATCCAAATATAATTTTCCGCCATTCGCGTTTTCATCTGCCTTCATTTGGGATTTATAAAACTGTCATATACTAGTTAATAAGTGGCTTACTAAACAACGGAAATCGCACCTCGTTAATGACGTAAACAGGTAGAACATAGCAAAAAGAGAAGGTGGTGCAATGTCTTGGTGAAGAACACTTTTCTCTTTATTTGTGGCCGTTTCTTGGCGATTTCTTACTCCAAGCGCAACAAATGTTAGATAACTTTCGCATTTGATCGTTCGTCCTACATCAAGATAATCGATTGTTAAAATCCCTTGCACATTCCTACATATGCTTGTTAGTGTTAGCGTTTTCTGTTGATTTGCACGGTCTTCACCTGCTGCTTAAATTTATTAATATTAAATTCTTTAACTGAGATGATTGTGTAACGTTACACACGTTTCCACACGTGTTAACATATAGAAAACCAACACGTTGTAGACTCCGTCGCAAAGGAGACGAATATAATGAAATAAGAAAGAAATTCAACTCGCTTTTTCAGATTTTAAGAAAATACATTTATTACTTATTTTTCGGCCACGCGTAACTTCACCCACGTCTCTAACCTGATCGTGATTGTGATCGCCATTCTATCGAACGTGACCCCGGTCTACGCACACGTTCTTTTTTGTAACCTTTTTCCTTGTCGTGACGTCATCTCGCACATGGCTCTGTCATTTGCATACAACTGCTATACGCGCGTCCACGCTCTGTTACAATTGTCGATTTGATTCCAGAGTGTTTTGGCGGATCTATTTTTCATCTATTGCCACGGATTGATGTAAAACCCCTTTTAGGTGCGTCTAAACAGTTACAAGCAACGCTCTGAGATCGTCGACGCGTTATTGTTTTTGATCGAAGGTGACGGACCATATTGTCTGTCTCCTATGGCGAGACGATGTGACACAAAGGTCGCAAAGATGGATTTGAAGAACCATCGCCCTAGAATAATTCGCTCTCGCTCGCAATAAATAAATAAATAAAAAAATAAATAAATAATGCCAGGGTAGCCCCGTCGGGATTCACTGGTAGGAACCCCTCAGGCGATTAGCAATAAATTAAGCACTTCTCAAAGGTAGAAGTCAAAGCCTGAAAAGGTGGTCCTCCTAGAACTGCACAGGACCAAAGTCATTCCTGAGTCAACATCTCAGCAATGATCAAGCCTCTATTGGGGCCTAGGTAGAGGAGATTATTTACTTCGTTTCCACTTCAGGAAGATGTGACGCACTCATAAAGTAGGGGCATTATAGCCTACTAAAAATTGCCTGAGCAGTCTTACCGACATTCCTCGGTAGGGGCCCCTCAGACAGCAAGCAACAAACAATCCACTCGAAATATGGAAGGCATCGGCATTGAAGGCTGGACATCCTAGCACTGCAAAAGACATTTCAGCTGTTCTTCAGTAACAGAGAAAGGACAATTTCAAAAAATAGCCTCATATTCTTGGCTTTGGGGATCGATGTCAATCCCTGGTTAATGACAACCATGCGCTCTCTGGTCAATGAGCCTTTGAAAGCGGTTGATGAATAAACCTGATGCCAGCTAGTCTAAGAAATGTCTAAAGCACTTGTTGACATCTTCTACATTTCAACATAGTCTGGCAATCTGAAACAAGTGAGTAAGTTGGAGAAAACTCGATAAAATGGGGAATGAATTAATGTTTGTTTCTGAAAAAAAATCCTTATGTGTTTATTCAACTATATTGATCATAATCTAGGAATGACCTTCGAAGGTCGACAGCAACTTGACAATTGATTCGGATATCGGATAACGTTTGTAGTGACTAGCTAACACAACTAAAACTGTTAAAAATTAAATTAAATATTTATATTTGCTAAACATCACCCTGAACCCATATCCACACACACACACACACACACACACACACACACGCGCACACACACACACACACACATATATAATATGCATACGCATATATATAATATATATATGTATATATATGTGTATAATATATATATATATATGCATATGCATAATATATATATATATATATATATATATATATATATATATATATATATATATATATATATATATAGGACAACAAGAGTATAAAATGAAGACAAAAAACTATATATTGGTAGATGTAGAATGGATCATTTATTGAATAATAGAATACAGGCAAAATTTGGGGAATAGAAGGGACTCTTTATGCCAGGGCATTTCGAAGCCTAATGCTTCTCATCAGAAGAGTAGAGGAGGTGCTAGGTAGCATGGGGAAGATGCGGCGTCTAGCGTAAGGTTCATTAGGGATGAAAAAGATTAAGAGGAATTATAGAATGTTGGAGGAAGCTTTATTGAATTCTAAATAAATAAGTAGAAGCTTATCATATATAGTATGATATATAAGAATATATATGGTCTTTAAACCCCCCCCACATATTTTTTTTTCTAAAACCTCTGGAGGGGAGACTAAAACTTACTGCTATGGTTTATATTGATCTGAAATAATAGCAAGGGGAGACCTTATATATTACATCTCCCCTCTTTTAGAAATAGAGTACGATTATGAATATCTCCAGTATCAAATAATCCTCATACACTGTGAAATTTGCTTTACGTATGAAAACCAAAGAAGGGAGTTATAACACATGAGAAATATTTGGAACCAAGTCTCCCCTTGCTGTTATTTCAGATCATTTGAAACCATAGCTACAAGTTTTTGTCTCTCCTTCATCAAGGCCAGAGGTTTTCATGAAATATCAGGTATTTTGTAATTCATATGCAAAACTAGATACACAAATGACTATGATTGAAACATTTTGTGCTATAAAATTGGATGCACATACAGCACATAGAATTCCCACACTGGTACTAACAAAGCTCAACTTTGCTCATATATATTTAATCTGCGATTTAAAAGGGCAAATGTCATATGGTCCACTACACAAGTCAGGTCATTACCTTTTCAACGAACCTTCATTTGTTTAATTCACTGAAAGGTGGTACGCATGTTTAGTCATTCAACTAATTTAAAAAGTTATCGCGTGACATCTTGAGTTTCAGATCAAAAGATTTTTATTATTCTATGTAAGACAAAGAATACGTTAGAAATATTTTAACTTCTTATCCTATAGGATTTCGATGTCTAACATCTCTTCAGAGGAGAAAACATTAGCAAATAATTATAATGGTTTACACCTTATTTGCCAAAGTCAGTAAGACATTAAAAATCACAATTAAAAATTGATTGAGTAATTAATAGAGTAAGGGGAAGTTAAAGAAAAGGATATAAAAGTTAACATCCAAATTGCATGGTAAAATCCGAAATGAATGTCTTTGAAAGCGGTATGGTAAAATGATAAAAACTGTATTTTGAGTAATCCACATCACAATGTAATGATCCGAATTAGGTATTTTCCTGGAGCAATTTTCCTTTGTTTATATAATGGGTCCGGTAAAAAAGTTTTTTTTATATATAGGTCCGGTTGATCTGTTTATTAATAAGCATATAAATTGATATATTTAATATTTTTTATACTCAGAGAATACGAGCTAAAAAATCCACTCTAAAAGAACTTTCAGATTGTTAATAAAATTAAAAATTAAAAAATTAAAGCCACTTTAGAAGACAGGCCAAGCAAAATGAGAGAAACTGAAGTGATACGAAAATCACACTGTTAGATTATTTTATTCGGAAGAATTATATATATATATATATATATATATATATATATATATATATATATATATATATATATATATATCTTCATGTATGAAAACCAAAGAAGGGATATATATATATATATATATATATATATATATATATATATATATATATATATATATATATGTATGTATATATATATATATATATATATATTCATGTATGAAAACCAAAGATGGGAGATATAACACATGAGAAATATTATATATATATATATATATATATATATATATATATATATATATATATATATATATATATATATATATATATATATATATATACTCGTAGTCCAATAAAAAAATGAAATTCTCACTCTTTAGTTTTATGGGACGAAACTACATGAAAATTTGCAGGCTTATTATAATACTATTCTATGGTTTAATTTCATGATAATTGGTAAAAAAGAATCTATATTTTCAAACATAAAATATGCGCAAATTGGCCTACATAGTGTCCTGTCAGCCAGCTTTAGTTTTGCTGGTTTGGATTTTTTTTCCTTTGTTGTCCTCCTTGTGGTCTTGTAAGACCACTAATAAATAAATAAATAAATATATATATATAATTAATTTATATCTATTTATCTCTCTCTCTCTCTCTCTCTCTCTCTCTCTCTCTATATATATATATATATATATATATATATATATATATATATATATATATATATATCATCAGCCCCCCCCCCCAAAAAAAAAACCCTAGAATACTCGCATGCACATGTACTCGTAGTCCAATAAAAAAATGAAATTCTCACTCTTTAGTTTTATGGGACGAAACTACATGAAAATTTGCAGGCTTATTATAATACTATTCTATGGTTTAATTTCATGATAATTGGTAAAAAAGAATCTATATTTTCAAACATAAAATATGCGCAAATTGGCCTACATAGTGTCCTGTCAGCCAGCTTTAGTTTTGCTGGTTTGGATTTTTTTTCCTTTGTTGTCCTCCTTGTGGTCTTGTAAGACCACTAATAAATAAATAAATAAATATATATATATAATTAATTTATATCTATTTATCTCTCTCTCTCTCTCTCTCTCTCTCTCTCTCTCTCTCTATATATATATATATATATATATATATATATATATATATATATCATCAGCCCCCCCCCCAAAAAAAAACCCTAGAATACTCGCATGCACATGCCTCAGTTCTTTTCCATTTCTTTACTTCATCTTTTGTAAGGAATTTAACGTTACGTTTAATACCGATCAACACCGGGTACATCTGCTAGTATTATAATAAAGTCGTATTCCTGTTTGTTTGTTTACAATTTGAATTATACATACAAGAGGTACTCTTTCACAAACAATTTTCATACTGGAAACGGACTTTTACACAGTTCTACCCCAGCAAGATGTCTCTATATTAATTCTTCAAAATAAACCTATGTTGACAACGATCAATTAATACCCATTAGTGGAAGCGAATACACGTACAACTGTTACAAAAATTGCATTAATTCCTTCACCCTCAACTAGGCACTGCAAGGAGGGGGGTCGCTTTTTTCGCCGATATTTTCGAAAGTTATCCCCTCTTTTCAATTAAATAGCCTTAATTTAAACCTTCGATGGACGCAATGGCAGAACGTTACTTTTTTTTTTTACATTCTTTTCCTCCTTTGCGGTACAGGTTCGATCCTGCCTGCCGACTACCACTTTTTTTTTTAAATTTTTCTTTTTGCTCAACACACATCTCCAAACACCCGGGCAACGCCAGACACCCAGGCTAGTAAATAAGTAAATTACAATGATTATCTATATATTAATACGATAGTGTGTGTTGTTTTATATGTAACGCTTACATCTTTTTTTCTTCCGAGTGACTGTCGTTTAATTGTTATGAACTTCCAATACCTTTAATGAATAATTTTGCCAAGAATTCTTCATATGTTTTGGTTTCAGTTTCGATTTCGATTATATATGTCGGGCCTTTCAGCGTGTGTTGTAATAAAACTTGTCAAATGCACTTGTAAAACTGTGTAAGCTGTAAACTTTGGTCAAAAACGCCTGCTCCTTTTTTTCATAGGATTATTTCGAATATCGATTATCGATACTTATTCTAGTCATTTTCGATTATCGACACTATTTGTAGTCGTTTTCGGACTTCGTGCATTTTAGTAGTGAAGAGTATCACCAACCTGTAATAGAAGCTATCCACTGAATCTTATAAGACGTCTAATGCGACATCCAGTAAACAAACAAATAAACAAAAAATATCGCCTCTTGATAACACTACATGGTATAGGATTGGCATGTATCCAAATCCGTTGTATAATAATTGGCCATAGACGTGTGAAAAAACACACACAAACCCCACTCCCACAAAAATATAGAAAAATAGAAATTACCTGTTTCATATAGACGAACTCCTAATGTTAGATTAGAATAACGTTTACTTAACTAGTATTCATATTGGAGTAAAAAGAGCAATGCAGGCTATGATGACACTAAATCTGCAAAACAGATCATTCCCAGTGGTGAATCATATATAGATGACTTAAGAGGGTAGACAAAACAAAAATGAGTCAATATTACGAATGACGTGACGTTTTGTTAAGGAAGAAACAAGGGTTTCAAATCAGTCTGTTCATAAGAGCCATGCGAGAGAGACCGCTAATAATGCGAGTCTGTCTATGGATGCCACACGGGACAAATCGCTCGTAATGCGTTAAGGAAACTTTGAAATCGCCAAGAGCGAAATATCCTAAGATTTCTGTCCATGATCATACTTACTGTTAAGAAGATAAGTCAACTAATTAATTAGCTATTCTTCTCCTCTCGTGTGTGAGTAAATTCTCTTCAGAAATTAAACCCTTAGAAACACTCAGCGGACGTCTATTATCTTTTTTCTGTGTGAAGAGAAGTTTTATTTGTCTAGCACATCTGATGACGGATCACAGGGTAGGGGGAAAAGCGACCACTGGACAAAGGTGGTCACGGCCAGAGAAGACGCAGGGGAAAAAGAACGAGAAAAGGGTAATTTGCGAATTATAGTTACACTACACTAAGCCAAAAAACAACTAAAAAATATGACAATAAAAAAAAGATTGAATGAATGAAACGCGAAAGTCGCGTAAAATAAAAGCGACCATAAAAGACCCACGGAAGAACATTGATGTAATGGAGACGCTGCATAAACAACATATTTACAGAAAAAGTAAAAAATATCAGTCATGTGATGTGGAACTGTTGTTGTATATTGGTTTATATTGGAGGAGATGATATATTAAAACGTGTCATGAGTTATCTAGTGGATGTGAGATATTGTTCTTTTAACAGAGAGATAATAAACGTATAAATCGTATGTATGTTGTTTAGCCAGGAGGACATGATATTGACGTGTAAACTGAATTATGTTGTATCAGACTTATCGCACGGGATATTTTTACGGTTCATATGTAAGAAGAATAATATATGCTTCATACCTTTTTTCTTGAAGAGTTCTTCTGCATCTTTCCGCTGCTCCGTGACGAACCATGAAACGATCAGCACCATCAAATTGAGACATCTGTTCTTATTTGTGAAACCATAAAACAGCTCTTTATATTTTTATAATATAAATTTATTACAGTTGTCTCAAATGGTTTTCACAGGATCTGCGGTTTTTCTACATTTTCTATTCGTACAGCTCGCTCCCTAGCTGTCTGTCCACCCCTGTCTAGAAATATTCTCTGTTCATTAGATATGTTCTATCTGTTTTATCCAACAGTTATAATTTTATCTATTTTCACCCTTCTATGATGTTAGGGTGCATCTTAACACAGTACAAAAAGCAACAATCGTCCACATCTAGCCAAGCTAGGATCTGCGCTACTACAAAACAATGAATGAAAGAAGGATAGATAGAAAGCAAAATGAATAAAATGAAAATAAACATTAGTAAATGTTATTCTGCAATGTTATTCTTCCTCAGCGGTGTCGTAACATTTTAACACTGGGACCCAACATGTTGTGTCTGAAACAGTCGCAAAGGAACAAATAGGAAAGGAAGAAATTCGACTCAGCCTTTTCAGTTTTAACAAAAGGCATTTATTCATGGTACTTCCAACAAAGCATTGCATCTTGTTTTAAACAGAACGTTTAGTTTATCTCGACTGCCATGTCCTTTTAAGACGCTCTCATCGCATACGTGTCGCGTGCTGTTATTTTCCGGCCATGTCTCTAACACGTGCTTCTCCGTTGCTTCTCCAAACACGTGTGTCTTTTTGTTTCTGATTTTTCTTTCCATTCTCTTCTTTCGCTATGACGTCACTTTGCGCACTGGCTCGGTCATTTGCATACGTGTCTCTTGCAGCTGCTGCTGCTACAATTACAAAACAATCAATACTGATCCAGAATCCTGGTTATCCTTGAACCTTTATTATTCCTAATATACACAAATGCCCACCTTGATTAAATTGTTTCTGAAATGGTATATTTGCTGATGACACCACGCTCTATAACAGGCACGAGGGAAAACAAATGAACACATATCTAAGGAAATGGCAAAAGCACTAGAGGAAGGCCTCCAATCTGTAGTGGAATGAGGACAAAAATGGATAGTCACATTCAATGCTGCCAAGACTAAGGAGTCCGCCATTTTTAAATAGTAGTTTCAAGTTTAATTAAAGTTTTATGATATCTGTTTCTGTTAAATTGTAAGGTTAAATTACAGAATAGGGACAAAACACCTTCCCCTCCATTCCACGAAAAAGAATGGCTTTCTGAAAACAAATGGACACATATCTGAGGAAATGGCAGAAACACTAGCGGATGACTTTAAATCTGTAGTGGAATGGAGACAAAAATGGATAGTCACATTCAATGCTGCCAATACTAAACTTGTTTCCTACAATAATTACAAGAAACCTTCTCAACCACCAATAGCTATGACTAAAGATACATTACCTGAAAATACTTCTGTAAAACTCCTCGACCTAACGTTCACAGGGAACATGAGCTGGAACAGACACATTGAGAGCATTGCCAAAGCTACTGCGAATAATGTGGGCTCTCTCTACTGTGTTAGAAAGTTACTTACGCCTGAAAGTATCCTGTATCTCTACAAGGCCGCCATTCGTCCATGTATGGAGTACTGTTGCTACATTTGGGCTGGTGTATCTGCAACTAGTCTCTCGGTTCAAAAGAGAGTCGCCAACTTGATAGGTCCTAAACTGTCATCAATGCTTCAACCTCAGTCTCCTCGACGCAATGTTGTATACCTGTTCTACAAGTATTGTAATGGTGAATGCTCCGACGAACTACAAGCCTTTGTACCCCGTCGACGTAAATACCCCCGACAATCCCGACAAGCAGCAAAATCCCACCCCTACATAGTAGAGATCCTTAGATGTAAGAAAGCCTTTTACTCTAATAGTTTCTTCCTCAGAAATGCTAGACTTGAACTCTCTTCCGATTTCCTGCTTTCCCAACTGTATTGACATGCAGAAGTTCAATTGTAATGTGAACGGACATCTCACTGCTCAACTCCCTACATAGTATCCATCCTACTTATGTCTCCGATAGTAGCCCCCTGCATCAAAGGGAAACTGTACCTTGTTTGGTGTGAAAATGGAATAAAAAAAAAATGGAAATGAAAAACAAAGAGCATTAAAAAAAGAGATGAACTTTAGATAATATTGTTATGTAATCGCCGGGCAACACCGGGTAGAAAGCATTTATTCAGTTATCTATCTATCTATCTATCTATCTATCTATCTATCTATATAATTGTCTAAATATCTAACGGAAAAACTCGAGGGGAGCAGAAGGGTCAAAGAATAAAGTTGTGACATAGATCAAACTGAGTGACCGATTGTGTTGTGCAAACGGAGACCGGATCTGACGTATCAAGGGTTCCGGTTTGAAGAAACTTAGTTAATTTTAGTGAGTTCGTTCTTAGACGCTGAAGAGACAAGGTGTGTTAAAACAAGTCTCCCCATAAAGGTGGGGGGGGACGATTTCCAAAGTGAGTCGCAAGGCAAAGATGGCCAATCACTCCAGTCTGCTGTGACGAAATGCCTGTGGAGTGAATAAAAAATATATAAAAACAACCATCCTTCTTGGTCCATGTATTGCATGCGTCTTTGCTGTAAGAGAATAAAGCTCCTTCGAAGATGATCGACGAATCTGCTAACGGCACTAGTAGAAGACAGGCGTGTCGTCATGTATATTCGTGTTATATGTTCTGCACTCACGCACCCACACTCAGAGACTAGACGAGCACAACTGTTAAGACAGTCTTAGAGATTAGACAATCACGGCCTGATAAAAAAAGAGCGTTAAATAAAGAAGTTAAATACACAACAAGAGAAAGCGCACACATCTAAGTAGATAAGAACGAGAAGAAAAGATACATAATATAACAATATACGAAAATGAGAGAGAGGGAGGGGGAGAGAAAGAGAGAGAAAGAGAGAGAAAGAGAAAGAGAAAGAGAAAGGGATATATATATATATATATATATATATATAGAGAGAGAGAGAGAGAGAGAGAGACAGACAGACAGACAGAGAATGAGAACCTTTTGTTAAAACATGAACATTTTCTTTTTGATGCATTGTAAGACGTAAAATTGCTATTTTAAAATCCATACTAAGTGGAGACACTGAATGTTAGTGTAATTCCTTATATGGGCATAAGGTATAAACGATACTGGAGCGAGGTTGGGGGCATGGGGACACGTTACGATGACGGTGGTCAACCTCGACTCACACGCAAAGAAATTCGAATAAAAGAAGAAGCAAAGGTATCTTGCTGGTTTGAACGACCGCGCCAGTCTACAAACTCATAGCCGAGGGCTTGAAAAGATTTCAAACGGTCTTCTAACGTCTTTGAATGATATTCGTGTCTTACTAAATTAGGAAAGAGAGAGAGAGAGAGAGAGAGAGAGAGAGAGAGAGAGAGAGAGAGAGAGAGAGAGAGAACTATATGTCTACAGCTCGTCGTCAACTTACGACCTATTCTACTTACGACCGACAGCTTTTTTTTTTAAATTATTCATGCGTCGCTACTTATCAAGGCCTAATCTCCATTCGAGGATAAAGGTTAATAAAATTTGTTAGATCGACAGCGAGACAGCATCATGGCGATTAATAACGATGGATGAAACTGGTCAGAATTTCATTATATAAAAGAATGGCTCAATAGAATTTGTTAACATTAAGCTTGAAAATTAATATTTCGGCGATTTTAAAATTTAAGCAACGCTTATATTACGGAAAACTCTACCCTGACTTTCATATCACGTGCGCCCAGCATAATCTTTGGACATAAAAAACATACACAACAGACGAAGAACACGGGGATCATATGCTAACCATTTCTTAAATTTCCCACCATTGCGAGGAGAAAATGTATAAAATTCTGATGATGGCGTATATCGCCGAAATATTAATTTAAAAATAAATAAATATGTGTTTATTTGACATAATATTGCGTTCTAATTTAGCATATAACCGTATTTCATACGTGTGTGAGCATATGAGCGGCAAAGGGCTAGGTTCCTTACCGTGGGGTCCCGATTTCGAATCTCACTAGATTCAGCCACTCTGATGAGTCCTAGACGACGAAACACGTGCCAGTGGATGATTATATATATATATATATATATATATATATATATATATATATATATATATATATATATATATATATATGCCGCATATGGTGGTACCAAATTGGTTAAAGGGAAAATTTTTCCCAACTCGCATGTAGGTAAAAATGCACTTTCGTAAATAATTGAATTCATTCAAAAATGCATCGCAAAATAAATAAATAAATAAATAAATAAAATAAGAAAAATTGCTTTACTGAGTTCCTCACGGAACGAAGAGCATGAAGACATTGATCGCTGACGGCCGGTTGAAGCACCATCCACGGAAAATTAAGGACTTCTGGAATTTATGAATACTCATAAATTTCAGATTGCATAGGGAGGGATGTGGCACTATATCTCAGTGCACTCTACAGTATGGCCGAATGGTGATTTGGCCACGAGCGTAGAGATTCCCTTTCTAGATCGCCCTCTTTCTGCCCGGATCGTCATGAGGTGAGCACGCATATTTATGTCTCTCCGTAAATTGGGAGGGGGGGGAGCACCACCTCCCTCAAAACTAGTTAGGATACGTTAGTTAGTTTTGAAAAGTCTATTGCCTAAGTTTAATTGTAAAAAATTAATTATAATTTGTACATTGTATAATATTGTAATATATTTATGTATAGAAATAAAATAGTTAAGAATTCTCATAAATATTACGATTGTGTCGTGTTGTGTGTTTTATTGAGTTTGCCATGAATGCCTCCATCAAACAACGAAGTGGTCTGGAGGACAAAGAAAGAAAATTCCAACCAGAATGCCACCAAAGTGAAGATGTCATCTTGAGAAAATAAAGGAGCCACAACCACATCCAACATCTCAGATATAATTTTCTTCTTGTTAGACAAACCCTAATGACTGGCCATCTTCACATCTTCATGAGACCACTTCTAAGACGATTAGCGTAACATGTGAAGCCGGTCACACCCCAGTGACCGGCTGACCGTGTTATATATATATATATATATATATATATATATATATATATATATGAAATAAAATAAAATAAAAATTACAATAAGTTTACCAAGTTAATCAAAATGGTAAACTTAAAATATATTATAAATATTAAAGAATTAATATTTACAAGTAAAATAAACTCAGCCAGATGTAAAAGCTCAGTAAAACCGAAAAGGAAATAGAGCTTATAATATGAACAAATGATTAATAAAACATGTCAAAAGACATCTTGGAAAAGAGTTAAAAACATATTTAATTTTAAAAAAAGGAAGCACAAGATAAGGGGATAGTCCTTAATCCGCGGAGTTTCGAAGAAATACTCTCCTTCTCATCAGAGGGCAGGAATTAGCAAAATGCAGGATCGGATTTTGCATATAAAAGTATTTAATGAAACTACAAGTAAGTCACAGATCTTACTTGGTTAAAAAAAGGGTGAGGTAAGGGGAACAGGAGGCAAAAGAAAAATGATAAAAAGATTTATATATATATATATATATATATATATATATATATATATATATATATATATATATATATCATTTAGGAATGTTATGATTTGTAAACGGTTAAATTTCAAGTCTAGAATTTTTATTATATGCAAAACAAAGAAAACATTCTGATAATTATTCGTTATTCTGATATATATATATATATATATATATATATATATATAGCAATGGTACCATATATGCCTTTCTATATAATAGGCTTTCTTAACTACCATAGAGAAAAGTTGTTAGAGACCCCAGACGTCAATGTTTTTTAAACTTTGACCCCAATTCTAACCCCTTAACATTTATTGTTTTGGGCTCAAATCAAATTATAAAGTTAGATCCACGTTGAAGTAACCTATATAAAAAATCTCAAGTGTTTAGACCCAAAATTGTCGGAGGAGTTTGGTAGAGTTTTCAAAGGTCAAGGTTACATCCAACTCAAACAAAGCTGCCACAATGGAATATAATCTGGAATCCACAGAGGTACGAAAAAGTGGTCCAAAAACAAGTATATAGCAAATAAATGTAATCAAAGGCAAGATAAGTTACCCTTCTACATATTTGGTAAAGGTTTTTAGTGGTTTTACTTAATTTAAAACGTGTAATCGCTTCGAAAAAAGCATGGAGTGTTTATAGCTAGGTGCGAACACGAAAAATGGTAGCAAGCTTAATCCTAAATTAAAAATGATACAAAATACTGTTAGAAACCCACCGAATATATAAATCGTTAATAAAATCCGCAACCATTTTCTGCAACCCAACTATGTCTTGTACAAATAAACTTCAGTCTATGCCTCATTTGTCGACCAATTTTCAACGGTTAATATCGTAAGAAAAGAAAAGAAAAGCCTACGTCAATATCCCCAGAACATATTTCATTCGATTACGTCATCATTATGTCATCATTACGTCATCATTACGTCAATATCCCCAGAACATATTCCATCCGATTGTTCTCATCATCGTGGACTGCTATGCTGCCCCACGACGATGCTGGGAGAAAGCCTTAAATGACCTGCGAGTGTCCAAAACGCACCGTCTTTTTTTTTTTTTTTTTTTTAAATACACCTTGATCGACCGTTGTTTATTTCATCTGCAAAAGTTGTTTATCATTGCCGAAGCTGTCAAAGATTAACATGTTTTCTTAGAGTCACAAACGAATTACGACAATATTTCGTAAACAAAAGACTTACTTAAACAAATTCTACACAGTAAGAAATGAAAAAAAAAAAGGTAAGATTAGAAGAATGTTGGTTGGTTGTTTTTGTTTTATGGCATATCAACCCTTTTCGGGTTATTTAATGCCGAATCCAAAGATTTTGAAGAAAATTTTTTTTAATAGAATATGTTTGTTGTTTTCACGTCGGTTTCTATTTAACCCATAGTTGGGACCCTAACAGGTACTACTACTCCGGGTCAGAGTGGACCTGGGAGCAATGGTAATTAAAGGGTGGCTCCACACTCCCCAAAGCCCACAAGCTGGGGCCTCACCACTGGATATAGTTTAAGGTCATATCCAGGACCCCCGCTGAGGGACTTTTACCCTCTGCAGGGGGGCAGTCGGCGTATTCTAATGCCCCACCGACAGGGCCAAGATTAGAAGAAGGCTGGAAAGCTGTAATACGTGCAGATATTGAAATGGCTGACCATTTATAGAAAGAAAAGTGACACTATCTACCTTTACGGAATGAGGCATAAAAAAAGAAAAAAAATATAGGCAGATAAGACGATGGAGAGTAAGACGACTCAATGAAGCAGCTATTAAGTAAAATTCAGTTGTTCTTCCTGAGGTTGAAAAGTTTAATCCTCGGTGGGGCAATACTCAGAATACAATTGCAAAATTGCTTAAAAATTTTAGCAAGTCATGGTTGACGGAACGAGAACATGTTATCGCTGCAATTAAATAACGGGATCTGTTCGAAATTCAGGTTCAGTGAAAATTCCCAAGTTTGACAGAAAGACTCCCGAGTTCAACGAGAGACACGTGAAGAGAGTCGGAGGTTACATCGGTCGAAACGTTGTGAAATTAACACTCAGGATGAGAACAGTAGTCCGTATAACCAAATTATACAAATTATCTAAAAACAAAAATCAGAAACATAAGAAATGCGCAACAGGTCAAAGGAGGTCAAGTCATTATTCGAACTTTCATGGGAAATGAAATTTAAGAAGGCAATCACAAATCCCGGGTCGATACGAAGTTCCGTTTGGAACACACCTGCTATATTAAGAATATTGATCACTTTCATAGTGGGCAACGTCGATATACCCACAACAATTTCAAAAATAAAAGAACGGATAAAAACATGAAAATGTAATCGCAAAAAAAAGAACTACGTGACACCTTCCCCACCAGATATTTCGGCAGACGGGATCCAAAGAGAAGAAGCTATTCTCCGGATATTGAGCACTTTTTTTGTTGTCCGTACCCGTCCCCAAATAAAACAAAAAATAAATGAATCAAAACTATTTTTCTTTCAATCAAAATAGCAGGGAGTGCCCGTTTGACCGAAAAAAAAAAATGAACTGCGGTGTCCGTGCTCGAACGTGAAACATGAAAGAGAGGAAGTGAGCAAAATCTTAGGGACATACTATTTTGCCCACACGACCACGAGTGCTTATGGCGTCATGACGTTGCAAAATAAGCTTTTCAAACGCGTGCGTGACTTGCGAAAATTTAAGAAAAAATGGAATTCCTTTTACTGTTTTCCTTCTTTTTTTATTTTTGTTTGTAAAGACACTATTCAAAGCGATCATAATTTACCAAATAAAGGCTCGTTGGAAACCTGAATTGATCAGTGTACTATGTGACATTTGTCCTTAAAGACGTATATTAAGGGCAAATTAAGGGCAACCCCATCATCCAGAGCCTATTTTCGGCATTTTTTTACACAGCCATAAAATGTTTCAATCGTAGTCATTTGTTTTCCTAGTTTTGCATATGCATTACAAAATATCTGATATTTCCCCCAAACCTGTGGCCTTGATAGAGGGGAGAGCAAAACTTGCTGCTATGGTTCCAAATAATCTGAAATAACTGCAAAAGGAGACTTGATTCCAAATATTTCTCGTGTGTTATATCACTCCTCTTTGGTTTTCATACATAAAGTAAATTTCACAGGGTATAAAGATTATTTGATACTGGAGATATTTATAATCGTACCCTATTTCCAAAACAGTTGAGACGCAACAACTGAGAAATATTTGGAATCAAGTCTCCCCTTGCTGTTCTTTCAGATCATTTGAAACCATAGCAGCAAGTTTTAGCCTCCCCTCCACCAAGGCCAATGGTTTGGAGGATATATATATATATATATATATATATATATATATATATATATATATATATATATGTGTGTGTGTGTGTGTGTGTGTGTGGTGTGTGTGTGTGTGTGTGTGTGTTGGGTGATGAATCGGAATCCGAATCGGGAATCGCAAAAATCGGAGCTTTTCAGGGTATCGGAATCGAAAAAAAAGTGTAGCCTGTTTTCTGATGCCAAGACCGATTCCTTAAACTATCTTTTTTTTTTATTTGATTTTAGTTTAAGAAACATCTTCCACTGCTTGTAGTAATAATAAAATAATAAATATTTACTGATTTAACCTTCCAGATAGACTAAAATCTCTAGATCACCCCCTCACAAGTGTGTTTTTACGCTTGACAAAATATAGGCACATTTAAGCTGTGTTTTACGTGTCTCAGTTTTTGAATAAATTCAAATATAATATTTATGCGTATTTTACGACCGGGCAGCGCTGGCCGGCTTGCTAGTATATATATATATATATATATATATATATATATATATATATATATATATATATATATATATATATATATAAACACTGGGTAACTTTAACTCCATGTGGTTTAGCCTGACAGATCTTTACGGGATAAAACGTCGAATATTTTGTGTAACTTAATGGGCATTTGAATGATATTCGTGTCTTACTAAATTAGGAGAGAGAGAGAGAGAGAGAGAGAGAGAGAGAGAGAAAGAGAGAGAGAGAGAAAGAGAGACAGAGAGAGAGAACTATATGTCTACAGCTCGTCGTCAACTTACGACCTATTCTACTTACGACCGACAGCTTTTTTTTTTAATTATTAATGCGTCGCTACTTATCAAGGCCTAATCTCCATTCGAGGATAAAGGTTAATAAAATTTGTTAGATCGACAGCGAGACAACATCGTGACGATTAACAACGATGAATGAAACTGGTCAGAATTTGATTGTATAAAAGAATGGCTCAATAGAATTTGTTAACATTAAGCTTGAAAATTAATATTTCGGCGATTTTAAAATTTAAGCAACGCTTATATTACGGAAAACTCTACCCTGACTTTCATATCACGTGCGCCAAGCATAATCTTTCAGCATAAAAAAACATAACCACAGACGAAGAACACGGGGATCATATGCTAATCTTGATGAAGGTTCAACTTCGCGTAGCTGATCATGTAGGCCGCATGCCAGCTTACAGAATGCCCAAGAAGCTTCTGTTTGCTGAGGCCCAACATTGCAAACGCTTCCATGGCGACTAGAGAAAACGATTTAAAGACACTCTGACGGCATCGCTGAAGGCTTTCCACGTTGATCCGTTATCATGGGAGCAGACAGCTTAAGACAGAGCCAAGTGACGAGCTGCTGTTCATGACGGTACCTGCAAATATGAAAGTAACCGAAAAGACAGGAAAGACAATGGTTTGAAGCCCTCGACATTTGCTACGATTCGCCGTCCTCACTGCAGTAGAACTTTTAAAGCAAAGATTGGGCCTATCAGCCATATCCGCACTCACCGATGATGACTCCCCCACCCTACGCTATAGGATGATCAGAACAATAATAGAATAGAAAATATTCTTTTGTTTCAAGTAGATACTAAAAGGGAGTGATTGATATTTGGAGCAAAAAAGATTACGACTGCTGAAGATTAATGTCTTCTTTTATTAATTACCATATGTTATTGTAAAGTTCCCGTCTAATAAAAATGTTTTTAACAGTAATGTTTTCTAAAAATATAAACAAAATCTTCCTACCTGTATTATTTCATTTGTAAACTTCATTCGGCTTTGAATAACTCAGAGACGGTTGAGAAGCCATAAGCCAAACTCAAACCAAACCAAACCAAACCAAACTTATAAAAGAGAATTTGCTTGAATGATAAACTAGCCCGGGTACCCTGCATTGCCCGGGTGTTTGGATGTGTGTGTTGAGAAAAAAAAACACGAAGGAGGATAAAGAACGTAAAAAAGAAGTGACTACTTTGCCGTTGCGTCCATCGCCAAACTGGAAATTAGCGAAGGTTTAAATTAAGGCTAGTCAATCGAAAAGAGAGGATCATTTTCGAAAATATCGACGAAAAAACGATCTCTCCTTGTAGAAAAGTGCCCAGTTGAGGGTGGAGGAATTAATGTTTTTAGCAAATTTTTCGATATTTGTCGTCCGAAGGGCCCTGCTTCAAAACCATACTGATCTCGTCAAAATCCGTCACCTCTGTCGAAAGTTTTAGACATACATACATACACACATACATACATACATACATACATTTAAACAGACAGGTGAGATTTATATAATAGATGAAACTCATTGTACACCCCCACCACTTTAGATTTTCACAGTATACTGAAAACTAAGATATCAGTATTGCCAATATACATCAGACAGTAGTAATATTTGAAAGGCATTTCAATCATTATGACTAACTAGAAAATCACTGAAAAAATACAATTGTTGCTGAAATATCGCTAATTATACTTCTGGTTCTAAAAACGCCCATAGGCCCTAAGTTTTTATTTACTCCTCCCCCACACACGGCAGGAGATGTGACACAAGAGTCGGAAAGTAGGATTGACAAGCCAACGCCCCAGAAGAGGAGTACTCTGTCCAGCCTCGTCGACATACTCCAGTACGGGGGCCTAAGGCGGTTAGCAATAAACTAAACCTGGCAAATGTGTATTTCAGTGGCGTGGAACCATGGTCCATGCGAGGTCAAATTTGGCCTCAAAAAGGCCAATCTGACAATCCTTACAAAGGCCAAATTTTCAAAACATTGGCGGCCTCGATTATTGTGCATTTAGTTTAATAAAAAAACATTGGAAAATAATAAAAAAATAAATTTTGTCGAGTTTTATTTCGGCCTAAGGGGCTAATAATGTGTTTTATATAAACATAAATAATTTTTATAAGTTTCCGCCGCTGAAATACACATTTGCCCTAAACCTTTCTCAAAGAAAGTATGCAAAGCCTAATAGGATGGATTTCCTAAGACTGCGCAGGAGTCAGGACCATCAATATACCGCAATCAACAGAGGAAAAAACATTTCAGAAATTGCATAGACTCTTTTGGCTTTTCCGCCGAGGGAAAAATATTTGTGACTGAGTTTTTTTTTTTTTTTTTTTTTAAACCTGAAACTAGAAGTTAAACAATTTAACCTAAGCTCAATGAGCGACTCAGCGGTTCATATCCTTTTCCTAGTGCAGAGATTAGAAATATGTAAACATTCAAATTGCCGTAATGATTATTTTCTTCAAAATATCACAAACGTGAAGATGCCGCCCAAAATAGCGATGATTGTTAGTGGTTTTCTGATCGCAGAACCAATTCGTTTTTTTTTTTTGTTTTTTTTTGTGTTTTCTTTTCTCTCTCGCGTATGTAATAGCGATGACGAATTTGAGATGGAATAACCTCTATTTTGTTTCGAAAGTTTTGTGGGCGTTGGCTGGGAACGTTTACAAAATCAAATCAAAGAAATCAGCACCACTCACTCCTCCGCCCACCACCCTTTCTGTCTACGTGATTTGTCTTCGTTTCATTTCTTTTTCTGTTTTTTTTTTTATCTCGCTTTTATTTAATGTATTTTTTTTTACATTTTTCCTTTTTCTTTTTTACTTCTTTCTTTCTTTTTTTCTTTCATTCTTTTTCTTTATTTTCCCCCGTTTTCTTTCTTGCTTTCGTTCTTTCTTCTTTCTTTGTATGTAGTTTTTTTTTACTATAGAGTCTCCGCTTATCAAGGCCCAGAGGCCACTGAAGGATAAGGGTTAATGGGTGTCAGGTGACACAACACCGTGACAGTCGGTGACGGTGGAAATTGGATGAGTTAATTTATTTTAGAGGACGGCTCATCAAGCACTTGTTTACATTGGACTTGAAAAAACGACCATGTCATATTCAGCTGAGAAGCAGCTCCGTGACATTGCGTTCCATAGACGAGCATTTATGGGGGGGGGGACTCTGCTCATGGAATACTCGTTTAGCTCTAGGCACAGGTAGAGAGTAAAAATCATTGCTGATAGTGGTTGCAGCTAGCTAAGTGTTTGCCGTGAATGCCTCACAGTTGAGTATTATTGCTATTAAGTCATCACTTCTCAAAGTCAAGAGGCATTCAAGAATAAGGGTTAACGGGACTGAAATGATTGTCAGCGAAAGATGAAGAACATTATGGGAGTACCAAATTTGGTCGATACAATGAACAAAGCTGGATTATATATGTCGAGTGATTATAGATAGCTTTGCCTATCTATCTATCTATCTATCTATCTATCTATCTTGTCTGTCTATGTATCTATGTATCTATCTATATTTATGTTCTTATTGCGATCGTTAATTCTTCCTTTTCTTCTTACATTTTGTTTTATGCCGTCAATACTTTTTTTCTCATAAAAAGCACTCGTCTATCAACAACCACTATCAACAATTTCCCATATTCTCTATCTTTCTTATCTGAACGCAGGTTCCATGAACAAAACTTATTTCCTAGAACTTAGCCTGTGGAAATCAGTTCCACTGGCATGCTTCCTAACTGACTACAACACGGCCGTCTTCACGTTTAATGTAAACAAGTTTTTGACGTCTCGACCCCTAAAATATTAAAATTATACCCAACTTACACCACCAACGATCGCTAAGCTGTCGTCTTAATGACCACCTTATACTCATTAACCCTTATCCTTGAGTGGCATTCGAGCCTTGATAAGTGGTGACCCCGTGTAAAAACATTTTGTTCTTTCTGTTTACGAAAATGTATTTTCTTCCCTCAATCTTACACACACACACACACACACATACACACACACACACACACACACACACATATCCACCGATCTATCCTCGTTGTTTATTCATGGTATTTTTTTATTGAAATCGTCCAAACAAGGTATAAAGCCAATTGATGTAAGAAGCTAAATAAATTGATAAATAAATACTACTTCAAGATAAAAACTTAGCTAACTATAAGTGTGAGATGGATAAATTTCGACACAGAAAACAGCAATTCTTTCCCTTTTGTCAGAAACATGACACGTGCAATGTGACGACTAAATGAAAACTATACTATCATGGAAGTGGTCTATTAAGGAAAGGAAAATTGTTTTATGGAAGGTAACGGAAGTCGAAAGTCTGTTTATTTTTTTAAGATAAATAATATATTTTTGGAGAAAAACCCAAACACACATCGTTATTTGGCTTTCTAATTTACATAGTCTAATATGTAAAAGGCTACATGTGTTGTATATTGGTTTATATTAGAGGAGATGATATATTAAAACGTGTCATATGTTATCTAGTGGATGTAAGATATTGTTCTTTTAACAGACAGATAATAAACGTATAAATCGTATGTATGTTGTTTAGCCAGGAGGACACGATATTGACGTGTAAACTGAATCATGTTGTATCAGACTTATCGCACGGGATATTTTTACGGTTCATATGTAAGAAGAATAATATATGCTTCATACATTTTTTTCTTGAAGAGTTCTTCTGTATCTTTCCGCTGCTCCGTGACGAACCATGAAGCGATCAGCACCATATAATTGAGACAACTGTTCTTATTTGTGAAACCATTAAAACAACTCTTTATATTTTTATAATATAAATTTATTACAGTTGTCTCAAATGGTTTTCACAGGATCTGCAGTTTCTACATTTTCTATTCATACAGCCCGCTCCTAGCTGTCTGTCCACCCCTGTCTAAACATCTGTCCGCTCTAGTGGTCAATCCTCAACTCTCTGAATCTCTCCAAAACTAAGTACATCACGTGTTCTCTTACGTCACCTAATTACGTGTCTCAGACCAACCTAATGTTTCCATCTAGTTATTTGTTTATCCAAATCCAAAAGAATGTTTACATCTATTTTCTATTTTCGCATTCCTTTTGCGATTTACACGTCAATCATTTCTTTCGCAATTTAATTGTTTATTCTTCTAATCATAATAACTGATCCAGCGACCATCCGTCGCTCAAATCAATTAATAAGAATACAATAACAATAATAATAATGTTTTGACCATTGACCCCGCTTGCCACAGTTAACAGATACTACGCTATGATCACAGCCTAAAGGGTCATAACATTACACATGTCTGTCTGCCTTTCTCCATATTTTCAAACTCTATCTCCTCCGAAACTAAAAGTCACAGAGCGGCGCTAGAGATCGCAAATGATTGGATTTTTTAACGGACCGTTCTGTTATGATTCTTTAGCCGGTTAAAATAGTTTTAATTGGTCAAAAATGGGTTAAAATTGAAAAAAATCGTTATGCATTGTACATTCATCTTATTTTTAATTTTTATTTTTAAATCAGTTCACGGGCGTGTCACGTTTGTACAGTGGTAACGTCACCAGCTTTGAATGCTACAATTCCGCTTTCGATTCTAGCTGATGGCCCTCAAATATTTCTGTTTTTTACTTTTGAAATTATGACTCTCTCATAATATATACGAAATCTGGACAAATTAAAATATCATATTTAAACGTATTTTACGATCAGGTAAAGCCCCACCCCTCTCCCTCCGCTAGTATAATTCAAATACGAAACAATGTTTTCCAAGAGCTTTTCTTATTAACCCGTAACACTCAGCCACATGTAGCACAAGATGCATTTAAACTAACCGTGACTAACACCTCCACGGACTAATATCCACGAGGAATTGTATATCTTCGACGGGGAAGATGATTTACTAAAAACAAAAAAACAAAAAAAGAACAACGTTACTTACCCACAGTAGAATTTTCACGGCCCGTTATTCTATCATTGTTGCTAAGCGACGACATGGCTTTACCGATGATAAGTAAATTAAAATAGCGGTTTCGATTATCGATTATGGATAATTATCGGGGGTATTCTGAGACAAAACAACTAAAATCACTCCCAGACTTATACACTAACGTTCTGTAAATTTTAAAGAAAATTTGTTCAGCCGTTTCGTAGTCTATAAGGAACTTTCTCTTTCTCTCTCTCTCTCACACACACACACATACACACACAGAAACACACACACCCACGGACAAAGTTGCATTTATATCACTGTAGAGAAGAGATAATATTCTTTCACCAAAGCTTTTTTTCCTTTCTTGGTTCCCGTCATCCTTTCTTTCTTACTTGTTTCCTTCACTATCAGACCCTTCTTCTTCTTCTTCTTCTTCTTCTTCTTCTTCTTCTTCTTCTTCGTCTTCTTCGTCGTCTTCTTCGTCTTCTGAATTTTCTCATTTATTTATTTTTTTACTCCATTTACATTCAATCCCAAGATAAAATAAATATGTTTAAGTCAAAAACACTTCCTATTTTTTCCCCGTGACATATGATTGCACGATAAAAAAAAACCACACCCTCCGTCACGAAAGCGGATTCACAGCTGTTGATTTTTACAGATTTATAAGTAGATTTTGTTCAAATATCGAATATCATGAAGGCACCCACATATACACATATAACCCGAATTTACCCGTCGCTATTCGTCAGCGTAACTATACCTTTCCCAGTTCAACATGAAAATAGTTCATTTCACAATGGGGATAATTCATTTCAAAATAGGAATAGTTCAGTTCAAAATAAGAAATTAAAAAAAAAAAAAATTAATTTATAAATATCACTAGCATGGGTGCCCGCCGTTGCCCGGGTATTTGGAGGTGTATGTTGAGCAAAAAATAAAAAAAAAAAGAAAAAAAGAAAAAAAAGATCAATTTTTTAAACTTTGACCCCTATTATGACGCCTTAACCTTTATTGTTTTCGGCTCAAATAAAGTTATTAAGTTAGATCCATGTCCAAGGAACCTATATCTAAAATTTCAAGTGTTTAGACACAAAATTGTCGGAGGAGCTTGGTGGAGTGCTCAAAGATCATATCGTTGGACTTTGACCCCTTAATCGTCAAATTTCTGACCGGAAACCGATTACAAAGATTTTCCCAAATCTCAGTACCCTGTGTATCAAATTTCGAGTCTGTAGACTTAAAATTGACAGAGTTACAAAGTTATTGCGTAGGGAAATGTACACACACATACACACATACAGAAACACGTTCACTTTTATAGAAATACAAGGTATTGATTTGTTAAGTTTTTTTTAGCCCAATGGTTAGGTCAACTGAAAACCGCGATAACAAGAGAAGTGCGAAAGCACGTATTTTGGAGGTATATGAGATGGATGGAAATTGGAAAGCCCTAGCGGAAAATCTTTCTATTCCGAAAACCACCCTCTATCGCTGGATAAGTAAGGGAAATCAATCTCATACAAGAGGAGGATCTAGAAATTGTAAGGTCAAACAGGTGCATTTAGATTTTATTCAGGCACTAGTGGATGAAAATCCTAGGATCACATTAAATGTGATTTGTGAAAGGATTGAAGCCCAGTTTGGTTTTAAATTGTCCAAATCTACAGTAGCGAAACATCTAGATATGATGACTTATACGCTTAACGATGTAAGATTTGTGCCTGAGAGGGCAAATTCAATTGAGAATAGTTTATTTTGTCCGAAATTATTGAATTACCAATCAACTGGAAAACCCATTTTATTTATGGATGAAACGAACTTTAGTGTTCATATTTCCAGGAATGATGGACGTTCTTTAAAGGGTAGGCGATGTAACGTAGTTTCAGCCGGTACTCAGGGTGCCAATACTCATGTTATTGGATGTATTGGTCCCCATGGCCTCGCGTATCATGAAATTCAAAGAGGATCTTTTCGAAAGGGAAGCACAGTCTTGGATGCGAGAATGTTTGAGAGCTGCAAAGAGACAATATGGGGGTCAAGTTGTGATGGTTTTTGACAATGTCCCATATCACTCAAACATTGAAGAATTTTTTAGTAAAGAAGAATTTCTACGATGTGAAGTGCTTAGGTTGGGATTATATACAGTCCAGTGTTTAATCCAATTGAATAAGTATGGTCTTTAATCAAAGCTTACGTCAAGCAGGAATTGGCTGCTATGTGAACGGGCTCTTTGTAACAGGTCACCAAATGTGACCGTTCTGGGCCACTGGTAACACGTGTAAACCCTCACACACGTGCCCTGATCGTCTTTCACAGGGAATTCTCCGCAAGCGGGATCTCGTTGGTCGGTTGGTCAGCGTCGATTTCACCTTCGGGTTGATATGCCGTATCATGCTGGAAGTGAAGAGATTTTCATGCACACAAAATGCACACAAAAGAAAGACAAACTCAGATTTCTCTGTTCTACGAGTTAATTCAAGTCAAATTTACAAAATATAATATAAACTTATATACAATTGTCCAATGTTAATTTCTTACAAAGCACACTATTGAATCTTACTCTGCGTGTTTTGCGGAAGCGACGGACGATGGAAGGGGTGTGGTGACGACTCTTCGATTAGTGTTAGGTTCTCTCAAGACCCAGCTTCAAGTAACTGATTTTTTGGCGTTGGCATGCACTTATATAGTGAGGTGATGGAGTAGGGTAGGTTGTTCCCTAGACCAATCGCCAATCAATACGTCATCCCGGGGAATTCCCCATCTGATGCGTGTGTGCTGGTGATTCTGCGAACGCTTGCAGCTTTCGATTCCCATGAACAGGGCGCTCGACCCTTGTGACCCTTCGTCTGGCCCCCAAAACGAAATCATATTTGTTATGTTCTCAAAACGACATCAAATTGTCACTTTTTCACCAACAATAAAATGTATGTCAGTTTTACAAAAACACAATAAAATTACTAACTTAACTCTTTCTTTCAGCAAGGTTGGCTGCCGCTCTCCGGGCATGCAATAAGGCTTAACAATAAATACAAGTATAGTTGTCCGGCCTTCTTCAGTGTTTCCTTCCCCCCCCCCAATGGAGAGCCCTACCGCTCCCGGAGGCGGTCACGCCACAGTTAAAATTGTGAGTATTCTTACAATGGATAGAAGAGATGGCCTGTCAGTTACTGAAGAAATGGCAAGAGCTTTGACTTCATTGATTAAAGAAGAATTGGGAAGGGTTACACCAGAAGTATGCAATCGTTTCATAGCTGGTGTTGCAATATTTTTGATGTATAATGGGGTAGTTATTTATTTGCCCACCACACCAAAATGTGGCACAAGGCCGGAATGTAGAGAGTAGGCAAGCTCCCCTAAAGGAGGGGAACTCTTGCCTACTTGCCTAATCAAAGATTGCCTGAGAACCCCCCCCCCCCGTCGGCATTCCCCGGTAGGGGCGCCTCAAGCGACAAGCAATTAACTTGCCCCACCGGAAAGCCTGGTAGTACCCAAGCGGTGTACCTCAGTCTGACAGCTGCTGGGCCGAATCTCGGCCCCTCACTTGTCGGGCTGAGTGTCAAGAATGAATCCTTTACGAGTACTCTACCCTGTCTCCCTGCAGCTGGAGCCGCAAGGAGACATATTCCATCATCCAAGATGTATAATGGGGTAGTTATTTATTTGCTGCCCACCACAGCAAAATGTGGCACAAGGCCGGAAGATGGAGAACAGGCGAACTCCCCTTAAGAAGGGGCACTCTCACCTCAATAAAAATTGCCTGGGCACCTCCGTCGGCTTTCCCCAGTAGGGGCCCTGAGGCGACAATCAATTAACTTGCCCTACCGGAAAGCCTGGTGGCAAGGCCTGGGAGGGTGGACTTCCTAGGTAGTACCCAAGCAGTGTACCTCAGTCCAACAGGTGCTGGGCTGGTTCCCGGCCCCTCACCTGTCGGGCTGAGTATCAAGAACGGATCCTTGACGAGTACGACTACCCTGTTTCCCTGCAGCCGAAGCTGCTAGGAGACACGTCCCATCACCCAAGATATATAATGGGGTATTTATAGACGATGCTGCTAGGAACTGACGAATCGAATTAATTCACGTTCTGCTACCAACCAATCAGAAACCAGAATTGCTCCATGAATATTAAACCTTTTCTGTAGCAATTTCGCATATGTTTTTTCCGTCTCGACACGGTAAAAATATTTTGCTCTGTGAAACTGTCTACTGCAAACCAGTCACCTCTCAGGACTTGTGTAGAACAACGAACCATCGGAAACTGTTCTGAAACTAAACATGGCTTACACTTCTAGAGCTGGAATTCACTCTAAAATTTCTGCATCTGTATCAGTAAAAGATGTTGTGTTCTAATAAATAATTTGAAAAATATTTTTATATCATAAAATGTTAAATTTACTGCAAAAATAATTTATACATTTTTTTTATATTTATACTTATAATAATTTTTCCATTTTGAACTGAACTATTCCCATTTTGAACTGGAAAATATCTGACGTAGAAAATATCAGTGCCATCGGTTTCAAATCAAAACAAAATCCATATCTACACAACTATGCGGATTACTCAATATATGACTTGGACATTATTACCAAACGGATGTAAAGAACGTATAACATGGATTTTACCAAGCAAGCTGGATCTAAAAAAACATTCATATCCTTTTTCTACAAATCCTCCTGCTACAGGACTTCTGATAAATGTATTACTTTGACTTTGACTTTCCATGTCTCACTGACTTTAGCAAATAGGGTGCATACCTTTATAAGTATTTGCTAATATTTTCTCTCCTCTGATGAGATGGTAGACATCGAAACCTTATAGGTTAAGGAGATTAATTTTCTAAAGCATTCTGTGTCTTACTTAGAATAATAAAAATTCTTTGATATGAAACTCAACCACTTCATTTCATTTCAATGAGAGTTTTTTGAAATTCATTGAATTACAATTTAATTTATTTGCTCTATCTTGCATATCGAGCAATTCTTGTTTAGATGAGATAACTTATATAACTGCCAGTAATAATTTGTAAACCTACAATCTCACGTTTCCATAACAACTGATTGTTAAATAAAAACTATTCTGAAGAATATATATATATATATATATATATATATATATATATATATATATATATATATATATATATGCATCAAGATGGCTGCATGAACAAACATATAATGTTTGTTTGTTTGTAAATAAACCAACAGCTAGAGCACTGTAAAAATGGTGGTCGAATGTTTATTTAACGGAAATTTGAAGAGATTATTTGCGAGCACCGATGAGTTTTGATACAACGAAACAGTACTGTATCTGAATGACTATATATATATATATATATATATATAAGGTTGAATAAATCCAAAAGTGAAAACCATTGAATTTCAAGGAGGTTGTTGATAGTGCTCAATTAAAAAATGCATGATGTTATTTTATTCAATTTAAGTATATTCGCTACAATAAATCTACTGTTTCAGTTTTAAAAGACAAGAGAAATCATTGAATGACAAAAAAAAACAAAAAAACAAACAAACAAAAAAAAAACAAACAAACAAACAAAAAACCCTCCGGTCTTACTTAAGTCCAGTCCTTTAAAGACTGGAGATTTAGTGTCGCCTGACGATGTCCTTTTAGAAAGTAGATTTATTGCATCGACTTATGGTAATTTTGTTTACCTAAATTAAATAATATGTATGTATGTATATATATATATATATATATATATATATATATATATATATATATATATAAGCGGAGAATGTGGGTGTGCGTATATGGGCGAGTAGGTTTCTTGATAACGTTGGTTGAAATTAACAAAAGATTAAAAAATTAGATTATTTTATTTGAGTTGCTTCTCCAACTTGTGGCAATCGCTTTGATGTGAAAATAATTAGTTGTCCAAATAAAACGGAAATCGATTTTTATTAAATCGAAGTTGTGATTAAATTAAGACGGCGCATAAGAGAAAGAAAAAAAAAAAGAAAAAGCTTCGTCAAACAGTGAAGGTCAAATCGAAGATAGTCTGTAACGTTTTATTATTAATGCAACAGAGATTGCATAATCTGAGGATTTTTGGCGTAGTTACATCATTTGAAAAATGAATGATAATCGAATACCAGATGATAGACAGTTAGATCTACCAGATTGTATAAGTAGGCTTTTATTTCCTAACTAGCAGGCCACCGTAAATGTGCATAAATATTATATTTTAATTCATACAAAAACTGAGGCATGTCCATGCGAGTATTATGCTTTTTTCTAAACAGTTCACTTGTTGCAAGGAAAAAAATACTTGAACTGAGATCAAAATAAAAACCTAAATACAGTGAGTCAAGTACGATAACCATTAGACCTGCTTGCCACGGTCTTTACAATGTATTTCAAACCTACTTATTCTTAACATAAGAAATCTGTCATGTAAACTATCTAGGCATGCGCATTCGTGAAAAAGTTGACAAACAGATAAAAATTCGATAACCCCATGTACGAAATTTTCAATTTTGACCCCTTTAGCAGTCATTTTTCCGGAATGAAAACCGATTAAAATATTTCCGCGTGTCTGAATATCCTACATACCAAATTTCAAGGTTGTAGACCCAAAATCCGTTAAGTATATAGATATATAAGATTTATTTGCAGTTTTATAAATAAAATTAAAAAAAAACAATTTTTAAAAAATAAAATACGCATCGGATGCGCTTGAAGGCCAAATTACAACGCAATATTATGAAAATAAACAAATATTTTACTTGTTTGAAATTTATAATTTAAATATATTTCCGAGACAATCGACATCTTCAGTACTTTGTACATCTTTTTTTTTTCTTCTTGCTTGCCATGATGTAAAGTTGGAGAAAAAAGTCAGTTAGTAAAGATCCACGTTGTCTCACAACGGTTGTATTTTGAACTCACATCCCTGACGTTAATCTCGCGTAGCCAACGTACCGTTCCGGCATTTTAAAATACAACCGCTGAGAGACATCTCGCGGATCTTTACTGATTTTCTTTCACCAACTTTACAACCTCTGACATATTTTTAAAGATTTTATTTGAAATTTTATAAGAAATATGTTTATTAAATTATAATAATGAAGGGGTTAATGAAATGGGTGGATTATCAACGGAATAATGGAAGAATTAAAAGATGGACAATTATGGATGGAACTAGCCTGGGTGCACGGCGTTGCCCGGGTGTTTGGAAGTGATAGTAGGCAGGCAGGCTCGAACCTGTACCGTGAAGGTGGAAAAAACGTGAAAAAAAAAACAACAAAAAACGTGACGTCATTGCCGTTGCGTTCATCGCCAAAGCGGAAGTACCGAACTTTTAAATTAAGGCTAGTCAATCAAAAAGAGGGGATGACTTTCGAAAATATCAGCAAAAAAAGCGAACCCTCTTTGTAGAAAAATGCTCAGTTGAAGGTGAAGGAATAAATGTTTTTGGCCAATTTTTTTATATTTGTCGTCCGGAGGGTCGAGCTCCAAAACGATATCAATCTCATGAAAATCACTCGCCTCTGTCAAAAGTTTTAAGCATACATACATACATACATACATGATGATTGCAACGTCTTGTCAGACGGGTGCCACTCCCTCAGACATGAGCCCCAAAATGACTTCTATCGCCACAGGACCATTTTAATAGACAAATGCCTGAGGGAGTATCTATACACAGATGATGTTACAGAGTCTTAGCGTTGTACGACAGATAAGTCTCTCTCTCGGTTCAAAATGTTGAGATCCAGCAACAAGCAAGAGCAAGATAGCCAGCAACAAGTTACACTGCAAACCAGCTTAATGCGGGTACTGGTCTCCCGCTTTATGATTTTTTAAATCAGAGATTTGCTTCTCATAGAAAGGTTGCCTTCACTACTGCTTACGGGAGCCCTCTCCACCCCAACACACACATACATACACACAAACACACACGGTGCTAGTTGGCCGTTGACCTCGAAAAAGGGTTCATTCACCCTTTGGAAGGTTTTGTTTTTAATCCTTCAGGGAGACTAGCCACCCTCCTCACCAAACAAGTCTGGTGTGTGAATCAGTTTAGTCGTCGGTGACCCGACCATGAGGCAGGTAGTACTGGGTTACATGGTACCAGTAGTATATGACATGATCTGACACAAACATACATACATACATACATACATACATACATACATACATTTAAACAAACAAGTGAGATTTATATTATAGATTATAAATTTCACAGAAGTAAAATATTTGTTTATTTTCATAATATTGCGTTGTGATTTTGCTTCCAAGCGAACCTGATGCGTATTTCATTTTATTAAAATTAAATCAACACTTCTATAATGGAACTCACACCCCTGACATATTTTAAAAAAAAATTTATTGAAATTTTGTAAAAAATATGTTTCTTAAATTATAAAAAATAAAAGGGTTAATGAAATAGATGGATTGCCACTCGAATAATGAAAGAATGGGAGAATTGACAATTATGGATGGAATAGCTAAAATGCGATCATGTTTCTGTATTTTTGAGATGAGGTTTGATAATTTGCATTATTTCGATGCTCAGGAGTACTTTTCTTATCTGGAATGTTATTCTGAAAACGTTTCGCTGACTTCCCCTATCGAGTACAAGCTTCAAATAAACTCCTCGAAAATAGACCGGGCGGCAAACAGTGTAAGGATATGAGAGGTAGATTTATTCTTTTCTTAATCTTATTAGTGAATGTGATACAATAGCTGAAACGCGAACTTGAACACCGTATTACCGACCAACAATCCGTATCAGTAACCCTTATGGCCCTTCCACATATGCTTACATATTTACGTACATAGTTTTCTTTCTCTTTTGTTAAATTTTGTTCACTCGACACATAGTCACTAAAACTTAAATTGGTTACTGTGATAAGCGTCAGGTTAATAAGGGGAGATAACCTGGATGACAAGTTGGGTAAAGCAACGAGTTGTTTATTCACATTACATTTGAATTTCTATATGCTGGTGCTGTCGGGAAAATAGGGAAGATTGAGAAGATTTCAAAAGCGACTGGCCCGAGTAAAAAAAAAAAAACTGTATCAGTAAAAATCTTCCAGCATCTACAGACCTTTACAAGGTGGGATTTTCTACGAGTTTACTAAGTTTGAGGTATTTACATTTGTATTTCTATATTTTGGTACTGTTGAGAAAACAGGAAGCAGTAAGGGGATTCCAAAAGCGAGTGTCTCAAAGTACAAAGATATTAGAGCAAAAACCTTCTGAGAACTGTACAGTGAATGAGGTGAAATTATGCTGCTAGTAGGAGTCTTATGTTGAACATTGAGCCGAGGCGATGGCAATAAAATGGACAATGCTATTTGTTATGTAATATGTCGAGTGCTGGATATGGAGATGTGGCAACGCCGATGAAAGTAGAGATTTGCACACATGCACACTCATGATGGATTTTGATCTACATTCTTGTGTCCCATAAAAATGACTGGAATTGTAATAATCACCAAAAAAATTATATTCCAGACCAGAGGTTAGAACAGCGTAACGCAAAATAAAGAAGGTCAATTAAATATTTAATATTAATGAATGTCGGTTTATAAGACACATATAATATAAAAAAGAGAAGTAAAGAGAGGAAAGCCAACAGTCGTCCAGTGTGAGTCACAAATTCGGCTGTCGCCTGATACATCCCCACACATACCCTTACTCTTACCGCTAAACGCAATTGTTCTGTTCCACTTCTCTTTCTCTCTTGTCAATAGCCAACAGTGAATTGTAAATAAAGTTGTATGTTGAAAAAATCAATCCGTGCTGATTTTGAGAACAACAACAACAAAAATGCCAATAATATATAATTTCGGAAGCATTTGAAAAGTGCGAACTAGGAAATTATATATAAATTCATTAACACAATATTTAAACCTTACCTTGAGGAGGCGCAAGTGTAGTAAGTTTTTTTCGGTCAGATTCCGTTGAAGTACTCGTAAAACACACAGTGATACAAAACTACGGCGATGGGCCAGGGCTTGAGACTGGTAGACTCTGGGTTCCATCAAAGTAGACATTCTTTTTTTTTCACCCTGTCAGAGAGGGGGGGCTAGTTGTGTGTACACGATGCCAGAGGTAGTCACGATACACTATGCACGGGCGAATGGTTGCTTCATCGAGATATATAATACTGGCAAGTTTTCTAGTATGGTAGAGGAAGCCTAACTTTTTGCTTCAAACTTGACAACATTTTGTTATTTTTTTTAGCCCAACCGATGACTCACATGTATAGAAGTGACTCGGAAATTGTTTTTTTTTTCTTTTTGCGTGACTCAACGGTACGATCAAAATGATTAGATCCGGTCAACCGCTGATCTTTTGCTTTCTTTCGTTGTATGGAATAATGATACCATTGGACTAATTAGACCCGGATTGTAGCTCGTCATCTGACGTTCAAAATGACACGCATTAACTAATTCAGCAGAATGTTTCAAGGCGAAAAATCAAGGAAAGCAACATTTTGATAAATCGTAACTGACTTATTATTGGTGATCTTAAAAGAAGAACATAAGTTGGTCGTTAGACTACATAACCCCGCCTGAAAACATAATTATCAACCACAGACTTCTGTAACGTTACACACGTGTTAACGTGTTGCCACCGTTGCAAGAAACAAAGACAAGGAAAGCATTAGACTCACTCTTTTTTTCCAGTGAAATAACAGACATTTATTTACAGGTACTTTCCAGAATAAAGCCTTGTCTTTTGTTTAAACGTCTTCTCGCACTCCACTGTGCTTATAAAGACTCTTTCGTATCTAACAGGTGGTACTCCGTCCCTGTCCGGCCATGTTCAGCACACGTATTTTCCTGTCGCTCTCGAGCCATCTACGTAACACATTTATCTCTCTGTCTCCTGTAACCGTTTTCTTTCCTTCTTCTTCGCATACAGCTCGGTCATTTACATACAGCTGCTGCTGCCATACGCGCATCCGCGCTCTGTTACATTTGTTGAATGGCCGGAGTCTCTCTCTCTCTCTCTCTCTCTCTCTATCTATCTATCTATCTCTCTGTATATATATATATATATATATATATATATATATATATATATATATATATATACTTTACTATAGATTACTCATTATATATATGGTATTTAAGATTTATTAATAAATAAAACACTAAAAATAATGAATTAAAAGTAAGGCATTTTATTAGAAAACTGACCCCATTCCATTTGCATATGTGTGCAGTGGAAAATGAGATCTCGTGGGATTCCACGAGACTACACCTTATAAATCCAAGGCTGCCATCTTTAATTTTTCTTTCTCTCAGATCCCATCCAAAGGTAAGTTCTACAGGCGCATAATACACACACACGCGGACGCTTTCTTCTTTGATTATTACATTCAACTCTACATATCTACGCGTGTCTTGTATATACTCTTACCTGCATTTCTTACATGTGTCAATATATATTACACGAGCTGATGTATTGTCTAGCGGTGTATATAACAGTGTGTTAGATATCTAATGAATGCGCGTATACAGAGTCCTCTATGTATATAAAATGTTCATTGTGGTTGCGGGGCTTCTTCACAAATAAACGCAGTTAACAAACTTTACACATAAACATTTATAGACATATTTTCTCACAAGAAAACGAATAAGCCATGCAATGTTATGAGTTGTAAGAACAGTTTCCGATGGTAAGTTGTTCTATGCAAATCCTGGAGATGACGAGTTCTCAGTAGACAGCTGTTCCGGACTTTAGGATTTTGTAGCCATAAAGTAAAAGATTCTTCCCGTGTTGACACGAAGAAAATATATGCAAGGTTGCTAAAGAAAAAGTTTAATATTTATGGAGCCATTCTGGTTTCTGATTGGTTGGTAGCAAAACGTAAATTAATTTGATTCGTCAGTTCCTAGCAACATCGTTTATAAATAGAATCTCCCAACTGTAGTGGGCCATACTCCATTTGTTGTCAAAAATATTGCAACGCGATATATCTGCTTGTCTCAGACCAAAAGGCGTATACTTTCTTATTCATCCAACCCCCGAAAGAACACCATAACAACGAGTTATATTTCACCGGTCTTTATTCGTCTTATGGATTCCTTTGTCGAAGTTTGGCACGCTGAGTCTCTTTCTACATTTTCACTGGTTATTCCCCCTTCTGTTTCCAACGGGATTGTCCACGCGTCCGTTCGCTAACGCGTTTCTTGCCAACTTATTAGCTTAATCTCTTCTGACTAACTGTTACGTCAGGAAAACCCCAATCACGTGTCAAAGGGCACAAACAGGTGACACCTCACTTAAGCCAAAATCTATTTACTTCTAACCAAATTCCAAAACTACTTCGAAAATTCCTAAACCGACTTTGTTTATTTTATTTGTGAGTTAAATTCCCTACTAAACATTTTAAGTTGTAAATCCACATTTCCCCAAATTTAATTGTTTTATTTTTCTAATAATCATAATAATCGCCAGGTTCTCAACGTTGCCCCGGTGTGCTTATATAATACTACACGCGCTCTGTTGCACTTATCTGGGCTTTACTTTTCCATATTGTATGAAGCAATTCTGATGTTATGTCATGGACATGTTGATAACGCAAAAACTTTTATCTGACTAGGCTTAAATTTTGTATAGTGATTACTGTAATAAAATTTTGTATAGTATTTACTGTAATAAAATTTTGTATAGTGATTACTGTAATAAAGTTTTGTATAGTGATTACTGTAATAAAGTTTTGTATAGTGATTACTGTAATAAAGTTTTGTATAGTTATTACTTTAATAAAATTTTGTATAGTGATTACTGTAATAAAATTTTGTATAGTGATTACTGTAATAAAATTTTGTATAGTGATTACTGTAATAAAATTTTGTATAGTTATTACTGTAATAAAATTTTGTATAGTTATTACTGTAATAAAATTTTGTATAGTGATTACTGTAATAAAATTTTGTATAGTTATTACTGTAATAAAATTTTGTATAGTGATTACTGTAATAAAATTTTGTATAGTTATTACTGTAATAAAATTTTGTATAGTGATTACTGTAATAAAATTTTTTATAGTGATTACTGTAATAAAATTTTGTATAGTGATTACTGTAATAAAATTTTGTATATTGATTACTGTAATAAAAGAGCATTAAGATCCATGAATCGAATTTGGAAAAATCAGAAGTTGAAATTTTGAAGAAATTTCAACTTAGATCGAATTTTACAAGATTAAGTAACGGTAAAGAAAAACATACGATATTAGCTGTTATTGGCTACAACATAGTCCAAATAGTCTTCATGATTAATAGAAACGAAGATGTCGTCAAAAGTAAGACATTCATCTTTTCTATGACATTTATCCTAAACCAAGATATGCCAAAATTAAATCAGTTCTACCATAATCTATATTCTGACCAACTTTGGTGACGATTGATCAAGCGATGTGGGCGAAGGGCTGTACTTAAACAAACGCACATAATGACAAACCAACAAACAAACTCCACCAAAAAATGTTATGATTTGATAAAAATTTCGAAACAAAATAAATTTTACACATGTTTATAGAGTGTCAGAAGTTGACAAAAGTCATCCAGTCTCATTAAGTGATACTAACGACGCCCCCACCCCTGGTGAAGTCAGGAAAGAGAGAAAAATATGGCATAGAAAGATGAGGTAAGTTTATCAGCAAAACAATGGATAAAAAAAACTAGAATCGGACTGTTAATCAAGGTGTGGCGGTTGAAGGGGGGAAAAAGATTGCATATTTTCTTTGCGGCTCAGAATGCTCCGCCTGTTGGGCGCTGAATTTTCTTGAACCGCTGTTGTGCCACACGAGTATTGGTTCCTAGGCCAAACGCATCGTTCATATCACGAGCTGTCTCGGCAGCTTTTCGGCCTAGTTTGAACTTGAACAAGAAAATCGGATTAGAATTTTGTCCACGCTATCAAAAAGCCTGCAAAAAAAATGAATGAAGAGATTGAAAACGGCAACGAACGACAGGATTCGATAGAGCGAAAAACGCGCTTGAAAATGATATATAACATGGCTATATAAATGAATTAATTCAGAAATCATATATAAAGGTAACATATGTGAGAAAACGATATTGTTTTTGCACAAACCTAATATATATATATATATATATATATATATATATATATATATATATGTATGTATATATATAAATTTGGATGTCCATTCACGTGAAATCACCTTTTTCTGCACCATGTTCCCTCTGCTTCACTTTTTGTTATTTAGTAAGATCTTTGACTTACTTGCAGTTTCATCACATACTTTTGTATGAAAAATCCGATTCCGCATTTTGCTAATTCCTACCCTCTGATGAGAAGGAAAGTTTTTCGTCGAAACTCTACGGATTAAGGACTATCTACTTATCAATCTTTCCTTTTCAGATTAAATATGTTTTTACCTCTTTTTCAAAGTGTTTTTTAACCGGTTTTATTAACTATTTGCTCTCTCTCTCTCTCTCTCTCTCTCTATATATATATATATATATATATATATATATATATATATAGAGAGAGAGAGAGAGAGAGAGAGAGACAGAGAGACAGAGAGACAGAGAGACAGAGAGACAGAGAAACAGACAGACAGACACAGAGAAAGAGAAAAAGAGAGAAAGAGAGATATATACATGCAAATACATACCGAGTAACATAAATATGATAAAATAGAAACCTATTTAAAAATTACTGGCAAGTTAGTAAGCGGAATTTCCACTAAAAATTTCTCTATTTTCTCATGAAGAGGTTCAGTGCGCGATGTCGACGGTTTGTGCGAATATTCTTCCGACAAGAAAAAAAAAAAAGTAGGGCAGTTTTTGGTGAAATGAAACCTTAGGGCGTACGAATTGGTCATGGGTTAATACGAACTGAAACCTGATGATTGGTATGCAGCAAAGAAAGGCAAGAATAAAATAAGTGCGAGAAAGAAATAACGCAAAAAAAAAAAAAGAAATAAGGCAAAAAAAAAAAAAGAAATAAGGCAAAAAAAGAAATAAGGCAAAAAAAGAAATAAGGCAAAAAAAGAAATAAGGCAAAAAAAGAAACAAGGCAAAAAAAGAAATAAGGCAAGAAATTTGAATTCAAAGCAAAGAAAGGATACGATTAGAAAAAAAAAGTACACTTTTAAAGCAATAAATGGAAACGAAAGGAAGAAAGAAGTCTGCTAAAAAATGGAATTAATAATGAAAAAATAATGCTAAAACATAGAATTAATAATGAAGCCAAAAATGTTTAAAAAATGAAATAGTATGAAGAAGAAACCATTAGTCTGGGCGAAATATGGTTTGACCTTGAAGAAGCAGAATGCCACAATATAAAATTTGATACCGTTAAAAACGCGAAATTTCTGCATAGATTTCCGAACTTTATGTGTGTGTGAGTTCGTTACCTATGGACTCCTAAACTTCTAGACCGATTAAAAAAAAAAAGAATTCTCTCGAAGTACTTTATGTGCCTGACAGTGTTTTTTTTTTGTTCTTTTTTTTTTATAAAATAGGCTTCTTACTGGAATTTTGTCGATAGGTTTTATCTTGGAATCTCGTCGATAGGTTTTGTATCAGAATCTGGTCGATAGGATATGTATTGGAATCTCGTCGATAAGTATCGACAATTGATAATCGATAATAAACAATCGATCATCGATAATCAAGAATCGATAATCGATAATCGAAAAAATCCGATGAAAGAAAGTAACAGATGATTTTGACTAAAGTTAACACCTTATACATCCTAACATCACAAGTGCATTTGAGAAGTTTATTACCGCACAAACAGAAAGGCCCAGCAAAAAAAAAATCATAGTAGGTTCTTTGATATGACAGAGGCGCGTTCGAAATTAATGTTTCAGTTTAGAGCACAATTGAAGCATGATACTTGATTTTTCCATTTTAAACTTTAATTCAAGCCATTATCACCGCACAAGTAGAATGACCCGTCACATAAAATTAACAGCGAGCTCTTTGATGTGACATTCGCAATGAATGTTTCTGTTCAGCGCAGAATCGCACCACGAGATTTAGTATTTACATTTTAGTCTTTAATTCAAGCCTTTATATAAAATAATTTTATAAAATCAACAGTAGGTTCTCTACAGTGCAATGTAGACTACAATGTAATTATAATATTATAGGTACGACAATAACACAGACCAAACAGAAGAAAGCAGAATTAAACAGAGCAAAACAAACAAACAACAAAAAAAACATAGAATAAAACGGACCCGAAAGGGAAATAATCTGATGATAGAATGCTACTATAGAATCAAACCTAAAACGGGAGCTTTCATCTGGCTCCCCCCCCCCCCCCTCGCCAAACTTTCATGAAAAACACTCGTCTATCTGAAACCACTATCAATAATTTCCCCCATTCTTTATTTGTGCCTAAACCTAAACGTAGATTCAAAAAACAATGCTTCTTTCTTAGAACTGCATGCCTGTGGAACTCTCTTCCGTTTCTCTGCTTTCCAGCTGACTACAATATGGTCGTCTTCAAGTCCAACGTAAACAAATTCTTGATGAGTCGTCCTCTTAAGTAATCTAATTTACCAAATTTCCACTACTAACGATCACTACGATATTATTCCATTAACTACTGTACAGTCAGTAACCCTTATCCTCGAGTGTCCTCCATGCCTTGATAAGTGGTGAGTCCTTTGTAAGTAAAAAAGGTAAGCATGCATGATCCCCAGTGAGTGCACAGTGAACGAGACATAAAAAAATGACAAAGTTCAGCATTTTCTCCCCCTCATTTAGTCCCCAAAGTCCCCTGGGGACGTCAAATCCTGGTGAAAATGAACAAACTGTGCAGTGTTAGGCATACTATATGTAAATTTGCAAAAAAAGAAATGACTAACTCCATCATTTGCCCCCCTTCTCCGTTTAGCCCCAAAAGTCCACAGGGCCTTAACATATTTAAATTTGAGTTCAGCACCATGCAAAACTGCTAAATAGACATACACAGAAAATTTTGGACAAATATGGTAAAATAGTCCCAAAAATGGAGTATTTTTATTAGCCCTAAAAGAGACCCTGGGACACACCCAAGAGTTATCGCGAAGTATAGGCAAACAAAATTATCTAGAAATCAGTTACAACTTTTCAGAACGTTTTATAAAAATCTAAGACATCAATTTTTTTTTTAATAAGCACAAAAGTGTCAATTTTAGCCATTTTAACCCTAAAGGCACACCTAAAGGGACAACCGGAGTTTTCCCGGAAAATCCGTTCTGTTACTTTTTTACTCATATCATATTTAAGGTTTGTGCAAAATTAAAAAAAAAAATTCCAAGACGTATTTATTGAGAAAAGTGCGGACAGACGAACGGACGAACGGACGAACGGACAAGGTTGAATTTATAGGTCCACCCTCCTTTTGTCGAGGGACTAAAAAAAAAAGAAAATGCTGCCAGAAGCGAATGAAAACTTAGTGGGAAATATTTACTGACTACCAGATAACGGCACAAAGATTGCAAGCCAAGCAAGGCATCCGTAATAGATGGTGATTGTTAAAGTTATACCAAATGGAAATCAAACGAAAGCATGGATTGTTTAACAGATCAGAAGCCCCCCTCCTCCTCCTCCTCCTCCTCCTTGGTATCGATTAAGAAGCAGACCATTGAAATAAAAAGTTAACACTAAAATCTAGGAGACTAAAGATGACAAAATCACAGAACTCAGTGTGGATGGAGAAAAAGAAGTTAAACACATCAAACGACTTATGAGCGAGGACAAAACAAAATCGAAAAAAAGGTTGAAAGTATTGAAAATCCGAGAAGAATATATTGTCAATCAGACTCCAGGGAATCCCGCCAGTTGTTATTAATGAGTAATCTTTGATGATGACTTGCGTGAGAATTTCCAGTGAACACAACAACAACAACAACAACAACAACAACAACAATAATAATAATAATAATAATAATAATAATAATAATAATAATAATAGGATGGAGCCGAGAAGGGTCAAGGAGGATGGAAAGACCAAGGAGACAGCATTGACCAGACCTCCGCTGGACAAGTGTGAAGAGAACTGAGACCTTGGGGAGGCTTATTACCACTCAAATTCTAGCGGAGACCAATGGTCGCTGCTAGCGAGAAATCAATAAGCGGCTGTTGCGACAATGCAAATTCATTTACAAATCCTGCAACCTCTCTCCCACAGAAGAGACGTTGCGAGCCTATCCTTGTTTTATCGTTATTCCCATGGCAGGTGCTCGTCTGAACTCCAATCTCTGGTCCCCCCTCGCCAATCTTTCACGAAAAACACCCGTCTAGCTGAATCCACTGTGAAAAATTTCCCTCACTCTTTATCTGTGCCTAAATCAAAACGTGGATTCCATGAACAAAGCTTCTTTCTTAGAACTGCACGCCTGTGGAACTCTATTCCGTCTGCCTGCTTCCCACCTGACTACAACTTGGATGTCTTCAAGTCCAACGTAACCAAATTCTTAATGAACCGCCCCCTTAAGTAAAAACTTCATCAAATCTCCACACTAACGTAATGTACTTGCAATAACCCTTATCCCTGAGTTGCTTCCGGGCCTTGATAAGTGGTGACCACTGTGTAAAAAAAAAAAGAATTATTATTTGCATGACACCAGCTGCGATGGACGGGCCATGTTATGCGCATGTCTGACAACTGCCTTCCAAAGCAAATGTTCTATGGTCAGCTAAAAGAGGGAAAGCTGTCCCAAGGAGGATAGAGAAAGAGATATAAAGACAACATAAAGACCCACCTGAGACAGTGTCACTTCAGCCTCATTAGCTGGGAGGATGCTGCTCTTCAGAGGGGAATGTGAACCAGGATGGTCCCTAAAGGCACGGCTCACCCTGAAAAGGACCTCCACAGAACCGCAGAAAACAGGAGGAAGCAGAGAAAGGAGAGATCTACTACCAACACAGCTCCTTCTGCCTCTTCCACTACGCAGTCGACCACTCGCACATGCTATCACTGCAATAAAGTCTGCGAGTTAAGGATCGGTCTCCATAGCCATCTGAGGACCCAAAAATGACCAGCCCCAATATCACCGAGGGGAGAACAAACATACTCGTCACGAGTCATTGCCGATGATAAATATTTGTATATAGCCGCCATACACGCTCTTTCACAAACACTCCTTCCATACGCCTCATCAGATCACAGATCTGAACCGTTAAATATATGCGAGGACAAAATCAGTAAGCACTAACCTGAAAAATAGAAACAAAAACTGACCAAAAGAATGGTCCAACAAAGCCTGGATAGGAAAGTCGATTAGAAACACATATCACCAAACTTCAGAAAAAACAGTAAACAGGAAAGAAAAAAAAAAAAAACGACGGATGAGAATAAACTTGACTTGCAAGGAAAAACTAAATAAGAAACAGGAAAAACTAAAACAAATGATAGCAGAAAAAAGGAAGAATGAGACAACACATACGAATCAAAACAGCATAAACAAAACAGAACCATTTGACAACAACGAAAGACAGTTTTATCAAAGCGTAAACAGAGAAAGAACAAGAACAGAAAAATAGGACCCGACAGAAACAAAACACTTCTGGAGTCACATATGGGAATAGCCACAAGACTGCAACAGAAATGCCAAATAGCTATAAAAAAACATGACAGAAATTCGGGAAATTGAAGAAAGAGCAGAACCAGAAGTTAATTAAGAAAGATAACCTTAACTGGAAGGCGCGAAGCCACGATGGAAAACATGCACACATGTTTTTTTTTTTTTTTAAATAAAAATCACTACCCTACATGAAAACATGAAAACTCAAAAGCTGTGAGGATACATTAACAAAACAGATTTACTAGATTGGATGACCAAAAGAAGAACTACGTTTATGCATGAAAATGCTGAAAAGGAAACTATTTCAAACAACTACAGACCAATAACTTGTTTATAACCATTTGAAAAAACTTAATCGCACAACTAAAAGAATTGATATACCATTCCCATTAACAGTCGTGAACTAATTTTAAGGAACAAAACGTATGCTAGAAAGGAAAAGGAGAGACGCACAGCCTGCTATACATAGATCAAAAGAATCTGTGTGATCATGCCCCCCCAACGCTATATGCCGAGGATTTCTTCTTTATCATTTTCTCTGTGTCGTCGTCTCTTACATTAGTGCCTGTTGCGGGGCTACACATTAGTTCATAAGTACAACGTGTCCAAAAGTCACTGAACGGTTTTGAACTTAAATAGATTCTTTATTTTTGATATTTTCCTGGAATTTTAACACATTCTGACTAAGACATTAGAAAATTTTAAAAAATGCAAAATTCAAACAATGTTTATTCATGAAAATAAATATCTTTTAAATGTTGCCCACTTTCAGCGTCGCATATTTGTTCTCTCTTTCAAAAACATTTTTCATGACAGATTGCAGAATCTCTGGATTGCGATTTAACTCCCTTATTTCGTTCCTGGTGTTTTTCTTCAATTCTTGCAGGGTTTGGGGTTTGTTAACATAGACTCCTTCTTTAAAATGGCTCGAAAATATCGCCGATAAGCTGTTTGAGTCAAAACAATTGACGATAAGCGCTTTGAGTCAAAACATTTGACCCCTGATTTCGGTAGAACCATTTCACAATTTGCGTACGTTGTTCAATGCTATACTTAGTGATAATCAATTTTCGAAATATTATCTGTAAAATATCTGATATAAAGAAAGAAATAATCATTAATGGTGAAATGGCAGAGATTTTTAACCTTTCAGTGACTTTTTGGACACCTTGTATAAGAAAATTAAAAAAAGAAACCCTCAAAACACAAATTCAGTAGAAACATAAAACTCCAACAAATTCTGTACATATCGGTTAGACACTGAGTAATGTGTGATCATTAGTATCTCGGGAAACAATCCTGTAAGCGCTAACGTCTGAATCTTGTCTTCTGTCGATGCCGTGTTCGTCAAATAACGTTAGCTTATCTCGATCTGATCCGACCCACAACTTGTGTTCAACTAGCCCAAACCGGAAACTGTCCTCAATTGTCGCAAATACAACTGTCTGTAAACTGCTCCAACTGCCGTAAACTGTCGAAAAGTTCACTGCAACTCCGCAAACTCCGTAACCTAACCCAAAATATATCGACATTCATGTCCGATTCTTTGTCTCAGTTTCAGCTGCACTTTGATTAACAATCCTATTTCAGCTTTCTTTTGTGTTACTTGGTGAACAACTTCTTCTCCATTGTCTTCCTACGAAGTTCATTTCTTAGTTCATCCTTTTTTTGTTATATTTTTTCATCTTCTTTTACTTTCGAATATTTGTGACTGACGTCGATAATATCAGAAGCCCACGGCAAAATTTCTCAAGCATAGATAATTGAATGCTTAAGAATGTAAAAGATATCCTACAAGATTATTAATGTTATGAAAAAAAAAAAAAAAAAACAAACAAAAAAGAAACAACAACAAAAAAAAAAACAACAGGAAGCACCTCATATGTATAGACGACTCAAAGCTATTCGCAGAAAAGCAAAGAAGGAACTGGAAAAGGTGATAAACATAACCAGAATATTCAGCCAGAACATTCAAAATGCAAAAGTTGGCACGGCAAAAGATGAAACGGAGAAAACGTGAGACAGAGGAGGGCATGCAACTGCCCAGCCAATAAGATTTGAGAACGCTTAGCACGTAAATTTCCCCCACTCTATATCTGTGCCTAAATCAAAACGCGGATCTCATGAGCAAGGCTTCTTTCTTAGAACTGCACGCCTGTGGAACTCTGTCCCGTCCGCCTGCTTCCCACCGGACTACAACTTGGATGTCTTCAAGTCCAACGTTAATTCCTAATGAACCGCCCCCTTACACCCTAACGTAATGTACTTGCAATAACCTCTATCCCTGAGTGGCTTCCGGGCCTTGATAAGTGGTGATCACTGTGTAAAAAAAAATCATACCTACAAATATCGGGATGTTCTGCAAGCAGATAGCATCTAATCTACAGAAATTAAAAAGAGAATTGGAAAGGTGTATTTGAGACGAACAAGGAAACTCGAAGAAACATAACTATATTACATAGAAAAATGCGAGCATGAAAAGTAATACGGTTAAGATTTAAAGCATTAAGAATTTTTTTAAAATTTAATTTAACATTATATAACCAATTCTTAATTAATAATTTTAAGTTATAAATTTATTATATTTTTACTAGAATATCTGATCTTTTTCTTTTCCAGTTTTAACAACTAGTCCTTTTATTTTTTCCATGTTTAAATCTTAACCATATTACTTTTCATGCTTGCATTTTTCTATGTAATCCATGATTTTTCAAGGCTTTGGTTTGAAATAAAATTTTATCTCTCTGTTTCACTTGTTACCTGTGAATTGTTCGCGATAGTACAACTGAGCGACAGATCAGGACAGCGGTGAAGTATTTTTGTAGTCGATAAATGGAGTTTTCAGATAAAAAAACAATGGTTTCAACTGACTTTTTGTCAATTCTAACAAGTTACAATGGTAGCTTCCAAATTATGCAGTCGAAATTACCTGAATATTACTGAATTATTAAACAAAACAACTTTAATCGTATTAGCAGGTGAAAAATTGCCGCCATCTTGTTTAAATCAAAACTGAAAAATTACCTCCTTTTTAACTCTCCTGTGTCTTACGATCGTTTTCATCAAATTCTATTTTAATTTTCTTAAATAAATAATTTTCGTATTTTTTCTTTAATAAATAATTATCGTAATTTTTGGATATAATCATCTTAAATATACGAGGAATACGTACATACCATTGTTTTCATATGAAATTCAGTCTTACGATTTCTGAAATTTCGTTCCAATAGTGTAGAATCGCCATATTTTTTAAATACTAACGAACATGGCGATCTTGTATTCTTCATATCGAACCTATCCTAGACCCCCCCCCCAAATCAACAGAGATTAGACCATTCCTATAATGATCTGGTCCCTGTTAATTTTGCGGTATGAAATTAGTTCTTTGCAGTTCTAGGGAGTCCACCCTCCCAGACATTGCCTTCTCTCTTTGAAAAGGGGTAAGTTTATTGCTGATCGCCTGATCCGCCCTTACCAGGAAATACCGACGGGGCTATCCAGGTACTTTTTGCAGGCCAGAGTGCCCCTCCTTGGCGTGCTGACTTCTCAATCTCATTTTACAACCCTGTTGTCTAACTTCTTGCAGTGGAAGAGAACTAAAAACCCAGCCTCAACCGACGTTTGCCCTCTTCAAGCGAAAGAAAAAAACGGAACGGTGTTAACCGAAACGAAAAGCGAAGCGAACAACGAATGATGAAGACATTTCTCGTTTCATTTTTCGTTTCGGCTGAAACCATTTTGTCTTTTGGCGCGAGAAAGTCAAGGCCGTTAGGTCCGATACAAGTATCTACAAGACGGCCATTTTCATTAGTTTTAAGCAGTATTTTGTACTTCTCGAGTTTAGATGCGTGAAATAAGATAAATGATTTTACTCGAAGTGACTCCTCATGTGATAATGTTTAACATAAAAAAAATATTTTTAATGTCTACATGCAATTAATTTCTCGCAATTAACTCAATACTAAATTTAGTGACATTACCAGACTGTGTATAAAGAACAGGGGATAGTGTGGACGACGACGACGACGACGACGACGACGATAATGATGATGATGAAAAAAGTAGGAAAGTGAAGGGAAACTAATATATAAAAAAAAATACGTTTTTAGGCAAGACATGTGCGCAAAACATTTTCACATAATAATTAATAATCTACGTTTATTACCACTCTATCGGAATTTGTCATCTCCCCCCACAAGCCGTAGCCCCCAAAACGCCCCCCCCCCCCAACCTAGGACCCGTTGTGCTCGTTGAAAAACGCTCAGCCTCCTCACCCGGCGGATTGAGAACGGGGTGGGGTCACGATATGTCTTAAGTTAATTTGAATGAGTACGCCGACGGGCGTCTCTTGGGGGATGAGACCGGGATCATGCGTGTGTGTGTGTGTGTGTGTGTGTGTGTGTGTGTGTGTGTGTGTGTGTGTGTGTGTGTGCGTGTGTGCGTGCGTATGTAAGTATGCGTGTGGTTGCGTGCCCTCTTTTGTAATTGCGTGATACGTGTGTGTGTGTGTGTGTGTGTGTTTATGTTTGCATTTGCAACTCTGTATGCGTGTGTATATGTGTATGGGCTCGATTGTATGCGCTTGTACGTAATTATGTCGTGTAAGTGCGTACATAGGTGCGTCATGTGCAGGTATATGCGTGTATCTACGTGTGTGCATGCGTATACTGTATGCCCTGCGCGCCGTGACTCATGACATTAATTTTTAGCTTTTTTCATTACCTTCGACTTTCTCTTTATTAAATCGGAATCATTTCAATACATTTCTATGTATGCGTTCCCCAATCAAGTTATTTGAAGAAAGGTTGGGGGGGGTAGCTTACCCCCACCCCCACCCGAAGCAAACAAGTTACATTCACTTGGGTTTTACGCTTTTTCTATCGTAGCCCCCCTCTTAAAAATAATCTTGACGATTCATTTGTTCAACTTTCTTTTCTTTATATATATATATATATTTTCCCACATTTTTACCCCCACCCTCGATCATTTCCCTTTTTATTTTAGGAGTAACAGGTTTCTTTTTGTTAATTCCCCGCTTCACTCATTCTAAACTTCTTTCCAGCCATACTGAGGAGTCTTCAACAACAGCTCACTATGCTTGAGGCATCGAACCCGGACCTGTAAGCGTTAAAGATCGCGGCCAAAGCAGAAAACGATAAATAAATAAATAAATATAATTTGTAAAAGCATTAAATATTTTCGTTTACTGTATGAGCGTTGGTGGTGAAAAGATAAAAGTTTGATTGAAAATTTTTGAAAACGAAGAAATTTTAAGAAAATATTTATAAAATGATAAAATCATTTTTTTTTTTTTTAAATCCAAATTGTCGGTATCGAAATATAACTTTTTTAAGGGTAGTAAACTGCAAAAGTTGTTTCCAAAACGAATATTTAGATTAAACAAAAACTGGCCTAATCATTTAATAAATATTTTAATTTTGTGATTTGGCTTTCAAGCGCACTTGATGCGTATTTTATCTTATTCAAATTAAATCAACGTTTCTATATGGAATTCACACCCTTAACGTTGAATATTTTAATATTTCTTGGTTTTCCAAATTTTCAATTTTAACATGACGAAATGTTTTCTACGATGGGGAAAAACACTACTAATTTAAAATCCCCGCTCAACCTAGCATATACACATCAAAGATGAAGAGCTATTACAACCGCCAGTAAAACCAGGCGTCATTTCTCTCTCTCCACGAGGGCTTCGGCTCAGTTGGGGTTTATACTACCAGTATAGTGCTGTGACCCTTTGGCTGTGAACATAGCGTAGCATCTGTGTTAACTGTAGCAGGTAGAACTAAGGGTCAAAACATTATTATTATTATTATTATTATTATTATTATTATTATTATTATTATTATTATTATTATTATTAGTTGATTCGAACGCCGGCGGGTCCCTGGATCGATTATTATGATGAGAAAAATAAACAATTAGATTGGAAAAAAGTGATTGAAAACTGAAATGATAAACAACTAAAAAATGTGATTTAAAAAAATACAGGAAAGCATAATTTTTGGTTTGGATAAACAAATAATCAGATTTATGTTACGTCAGCGGTTGGGGTTTTAAACACGTGATCATATGTAGATTTGGGTAGATACGAGAGTCGTTAGCTGAACATCAGAGAGAACGGACTATTCAAAGGGGTTGGTCTCTCCATGACGCAGGGAGCGGCGTTTTCTCAGGCAGCCAAGATGTGAAGACGCTGTAATCTCTGATGATATCGACCGGAATCATGAAAATAAATGTTCATATATTTCCAGGTATATGTTATGTTTATTTACATCTGTTAAAAGAACTGTTGTCTAAAACTGTGTCGATACGTCCACGTCAATCGTTCCATATTAGAACTGTTGCATAAATGTTAAAATATACACACTAGACCATCAACCGAATGATACGACGTATATACATATACGCATTTACACGTACATGAATATACAGATAAAATATAAAACCCACTGTTCAACGTGTACGTTGTTATGGAACAGATTCATATACACACATAACCCAACACCAGAATATGAAGAGAAAAAAAAACATTTTAACACGGACAATCTTCTACCCTTGATAAAGGTATGTTTCGATACCGAAAATTTGGGTAAAAAATCATTTTATCATTTTATAAATTTTTTCTTAACATTTCTTGGTTTTGGATGCATTAAAGGTAACTAGCCATTTTTTTTACCCCGCATATTGTATGCCTGCGCGCCGTGACTCATTACATTAATTTCTAGTTTTCATTACTTTTGATTTCTTATTATTTCTTTATTAAATAGGAATTAACATTTCTTGGTTTTCAAAGATTTTCCAATTTAACATTATGAAATGTTTAATAAGATTTGAAACACACTACTGATAAAAGTTTGGTTTTGGATGCATCAAACGGAATTAGCCATTTTTTTTGTTTTTTACCCCACTGTAACACCCATTTCAGGTTGTCTTATGTTGTAGGTCGAACACAAGAAAGTATCGATCTATCTATTTATCTATCTATTTAACTGGAGAGATGGATGGGAGATGAACGTGAACAATGTTGAAAGACACCTGGAAAGTGAATAAAAACTATATAATAAATATATAAAGCAACCAGCGTTCTTGTGAGTGAATGAATATTCGCTCGAACAGGTTCCAGCTTCCCTTCCAAGAACAAGATGAATTCCGGGTAGACAAGATCAACGACGCATGAAGCTATGTCCAAAATACATGCATCACACACGCCCGCCCGCATATGAACAATTAGATATGAATATATCATAAATAGACTGCAACACAACATAATTCTAGGGTTCAAATAGTGAAGAAGCAACGACAGACATTTAGCAACACGTAAACACATCACGATGAACCCTTCGTCCCAAGTACGCATATCAACATTTATATCTACAATATACACCATTTTTGTGCCTGTTTGGTACACTATAATATAACAGATCCCTTTTTGGTGCCGTATATAACAGTTGGAGGAGAGAGAATCAGAAATATCTTTGTCATAATCGACCTTTGAAGCGTTGCCGCAGATGGTAGTATCGTCTGCATAGATGGCGACGAATGATTGTAGAACATGACTTGTAATATCGTCGATGAAGATCAGGAAGAGAGTTAGGCCCAGAATGGAGCCATGAGGCACGTCAACTTTATGGCTTCATTCGGATCCTTCGAGCGGCAGTACTTATCCTCTCCTACTTTGAAGATTGCGTGAGCATAAAGCACATGTTTCTACAGTTAATAAAATATTCATATAAAAATATTGTTTAGCCCCCTTTAAGAGAATTATAATAAGCTGTCAATCTAAGTGTAATGCAAAACCCTGACTCGTCGAAGAATATTGCTACGATTAGATACTATCTTTGTCCGCCGAAAAGACGTTACATATAAAACTTAATTCTTTTCTTTCTCGTGGTACTCTTTGTTATAAATTAGTATTGGGACGATTAATCGGAATCGGGAATGGGAAAATCGGAGCTTTTGGAGTATCGGAATCGGAAAAATTGGAGTCTATTTTCCGATGCCGAAACCGCTTCCTTTAATTATCTATTACAGTTGATCTTGTTTTTATAAAACGTCTTCCACTGATTTTAGTAATAATGAAATATTAAATATTTATTGATTTAAACTTTCAGTAAGACTAAAATCTCCGTCACTGTTTGAGAAAATACATTTAAAATGTGTTTTTACAGTAATCGGGACAAAATGACAATTTTATAGCATACTATTTAGAGATGTCTAAAGAATCGGAATTGGAATCGGTAATTGTATCGGAATCGGGAAAAATATTGGAATCGTCCCATCACTATTACAAATATTCAAGAATTTTGATGAAATAACTGACTCACTGAATTATCGCATCATTAATCTTCTGCTTCTCTTTGCAGACATCTTCGAGTCATTAATCAACAAACGTTAGCACACCATCTCGCAAATGCTGAACTTCATACTAACCGACAATATCGCTTTAGGCAATTTAATATATCCTAATGACCATTGCTGAACGCATATACCATGCGCTATACAAGGTATGGCATGAAGGCCTTCACATGAAAATTAAATTGGACGAATACGTAGACAAGAGAAACATCTATGTTGTCCGCAATGACCGTATATCCAAACAACATGACTTGAACGCGGTGTGACACAAGGGTTGTTCCTTAGACTTTTATTGTTCCTGATATTTATAAAACGATATACTTGAATAAATTGTGTTCGATATCGGTATATTTGCCGATGACACAACGTTCTATACCAAAAACGTGGGGCAAAGAAACGCATAAATATACAAGTCAATGGGCGAAAGCTTAGAAAATACCCTCGTCAGTCTGTAGTGGAATGGGGACAGAAATGGATAGCAACATTTAATGCTACTAAGAGAAAACCCCTTTTCTCCAGCAATTACAAAGGACCTTTTCAGACACAGTTTGTCATGGATAATAACAATATAGCTAAGTGTTCACCATTCAGATTCTCCGGCCTAACATTCACAGGTGAGATCAACTGAAACAAATACGTAGAAGAATTTGCTTATGCTGTTGCAAATAAGGTCGGCTCCCTCTACCGCGCTAGAAAAATACGCACACTTGACATTATCCTATCTATCTATACTCCTATAAATTACGCATAAATATAATATTTTGATTAATACAGATTTCGTATTTATTATATATCATATTGGTCCCAATATATAGTAATGATTTAAAAAATTAAAAACAAAATGACCCGTACGTCACCACCGAGAATCGAAACCAAAACGATTAGCTTACAATTTAATTTTTCCTTTGATGTTAACGCCTGAGCTATGAAGACGTTTTTTTTTCTGTAAGGTTAAAAATTAAAACATGAACCAATAGCTATTATGTTACGCATGCATATTCGTAATGCCGTTGTCTGACCTGCACCTGGCAAATTCCATTTTTTTAAATTTTCACACTTCTGCACCAATTTTCCCCGGTTAAACCCCAAATATAAAGTTTCGCATCTGTTCGAATAACCTATATATTAAGTTTCATGTCTGTAGACCAAAAGCTGACAGAGTTAAAGACAAATTATTGTAAACAAATATATATACGCATTCATAAATATATATATAGAAAGAGGTTTGTGTTTTCTATAATCTTTTTACGCAAATATTATGCAAGTATAAATCATGTAAAATACCTGCATGAATATAATTACATGTAATAGTTTAGTAATGATGATCATCTCATAAGAAAACCGAAAAAACTAATAGGGAATTATTTAAAATCAATATTTAAACATAATATCGATTTTTCTTTTCTTTAAAAATTTTTTTTTCCATACATCAAGTAATACATTCTAAAGTGATCGAAATGCCCGCGTGAATATGCTTCGTTAACCCCTTACACTATTTATATATTATAGAATATGTATCCTAGGCAACAAAGAAAGTAAGGTGGGCACATTATTGTTGTTATTATTATTATTATTATTATTATTATTATTATTATTATTATTGGCTTTCACATAGGTCATCAAGGAGCTTTCACATAGGTCATCAAAGATCTCTCATTGAAACCGGCCTGTGGTGTTCCCTGGAAGCTGAGTGACAACAAGTCTTCTCAGATTTCCAGTAATCTCCACCTCTTTCAATAATATTTGCGAATGAATTTGCATTCTCGCAACAGCCGCTCACCATTGATTTCTCGCTGACAGCGGTTATTGGTCTCTACTGGAATTTGAGTGGCACTAAGCCTCGCCAAGGTCCCAGCTCTCTTCGCACTTGCCCAGCGGAAGTCTGGTCAGTGCTTTCTCCTCGGTCTTTCAATCCTCATTGACCCTTCTTGGCTATTTGGTGTCACTCTTTTGGGGGAGGGCGGTGATGGGCAATGGGATAGAAAACTTGTAGATATGCATCACCAATGTTTTTGGTTCCATGTAACGCTTCTTCATGTTTTGTCTCTGCAGTAAATCGTCTGGCTTGCGCATGTGGCTCATGTGTATTAGTTTCCGCATTCAAGTGTTTTCTTTAATATTGCAGCTGTTTTCATTATTGTTATTTGTTGTATCTTTCCAGTCATTCCTCGGATTCCAATTTCTCCCATTCTTTTTTCAAAGTTTTTCGGAATTGTTCCTCGTGCTCCTACTATTATAGGTACTATCTTTATTTTTTTCATATCGATACACCTTTCAGCTCTCTGGCTAACTCTGTGTATTTGTTCCGTCTCTTCTTTTCTTTGATAGTTATCCTGTGGTCAGCTGGAACAGTAAAGTCTACGATTTGGCAGAACTTTTTTTTCTTGTTACTTATTACGACATCCGGTCTTCTTGCTTGGATGGGTTTATCCGTTTGTATGTCCATATCCCATAAGATTTTGTGATTTTCGTTTTCAATTACTGTTGCCGGCTAATGTTGTACCATTTGTCTGTGCGTCTGAGATGCAGTTGTTTGCATAATTCCCAGTGTGCTGCCCTTTCCAATTGGTCGTGCCTGTTCTTGTATTACTTTTGGGATAGTTTGCTACATTCGCTTACAATATGCTTTATCGTTTCGTCTCTTTGTCCGCAGGGTTTGCATTTGCTGTTTTCTTGTGTTTTGTCGATTTTTGATTTGATGTGGTTAGTTTTGATGGAGCTATCTTACGCTGCAGTTATTAGGGATTCAGTTTCTCGGTTTACATGTCCTTTTCGCATCCATGTCAAAATGTTTTCGTTATTCTCATCTTTAGTCATCCTTACGAATCTTCCGTGTAGTTATTTCTCTTCCCATTTTTCTTTTCTTTTCTTATTCTTTATCTCTCTGCTTTCTTTTTTGTTGATTTTTTTTCAGTGTCTCTAGCTGCTATGATTACACTTTCAGTGTTTTGCATTATGTATTTTCTAGTTCTCTTTTTTTTTTCTTTTTTTTTTTGGTGTCATTCACACAGTCTTTTATACAGACCAGTCCACTCCCGCCGTCTTTCCCTTTCACGTAGAGTCGGTCAACATCGTACTTTGGGCGTAGTGCGTTGTGCATAGTCATAAGTTTCCTGGTCTTCTTATCGAGCTGTCTCAGTTCTTCTTTAGTTCACTCTATGAACGGTCCAGAGTATCTTACTAGTGTTACTGCTCATGTATTCATATCTTTTATTAGGGTTCTGCTATATAATTTAGTTTCCGGAAGTTTTCTTGTTCTCCTGATATATTCCTTTTCAATTCTCTCTTTTATTTCTGTTGCTTTAATTGTGTCTGCTTCTAAAACTCCCAGGTATTTATAAGCCTCTTGTTCCCTTAGTGCCATCATCTCCGTTTGCTTGGGTAGTTTCATGACTTCTATCGTCTTCTTTTTTCCTTTTCTTATAACTTATAGCGCACACTTTTCCATACCAAACTCCATCTGGATATCCTGGCTGAAGATCCTGGCAGTGTTTATTAGTGTCTCTAGTTTATTTTCAGTCCTTGCGAAAAGCTTCCGATCGTCCATGTAGATCAGGTGGTTCATTTTTTCTTCCGTGTTAGAGAACTTGTATCCGACTTGGCACTTTCTCATTATATTGTTCAGAGCATCATGGCTATGATGAACAGCAATGGTGATAGTGAATCTCCTTGGAAGATAACTCTTTGTATATTAATTTCTGTTATGTGTTGTCCATCAGCTGTCAGTCCCAGTCTCCATGTTTTCATTGCATTTTCAATCATGTTGACGATCCTGCTTGGTATTTTACACATTTTTAAGCATTCTGTTATCCATGCTTGGGGGATGCTGTCGTACGCTTTTTTTGTTTGTAATCGATCCATGCCATGGTCAAATTCTTTCTCTTTTTTACCTTCTTCAGGATCTTTTGATCATTTTTACCATACAGGGAGATGCCACTGGAACTGTACCACAACGTGCAAAGAAAAAGAAAAAAAAAAAACCAACAACAACAACAACAACAGCAAACAGACAAAAAACATTAAAAATGTAAAACTATTGCCTATAGTTGTCTTAGAATGGAGATTCTACTAACATTTTCACTTGTAGAATGATCCGGATAATTAAACAACCGTGATGAAAAGAAGGAAATTAAGGGCTATTATCTCTTTACAAAGAAATATACCTATAAGTCTGTTATAAGCAGTGTTTCAACGACGCAATCGGTCGGAACTTCGTATCACTCATTCAATTTGATAGCTTAATTATAATTTTCTTAAGAACCATCATATGATATATATATATATATATATATATATATATATATATATATATATATAGTCATCCACATACAGTACTGTTTCGCAGCTCATCAGTGCGGCTAGACAGGCAACTACCTCAAGCCAGGATTGAAACCCGACCGTCTGTATGACAGTCAAGACTCCTAACCACTACACCATTGGCGGCTGCTGCGTGAGTCATGAGTTTAACGATGTTTTGACATCGTCCGAACTACCTCTGCTCGATTTGTTTACACAAAGAGCATCGCTTTATGCGCTAATGGTAATTCGTGTATCACTTGTCAATGTGCTCAACTCAAGACAAGGAACTATATATATATATATATATATATATATATATATATATATATATATATATATATATATATATATATATATATATATATATATATATATATAAACTGCGTCAATCGCTTTATTGCAGATCATTAAAATATCAATATTGCACTAAATATAAGTCACAACAAAATGAAAATAATATCATCAAGCGACTCCTTTAAGGTTAGTTATTTCCCCAAATTTTATTCAAATGCATGTGATATTCACAAAGTTATGACATTTTATTCTTTATCGTGGAATTTCCAGTGTCCATCTCTTTATTGCCGGTCTCTTGAAATGTTGTTTTAGGGCCAAAATACAATGTATTATGATGCGAACTTATTTATCGACATATCCACCATTTGTTAAATAACTTAAATAATCTTTTGTCCCCCGGGGAAGTAAATTGTTTGATCTAAAAAAAAAAGTTATGGTTCTAGCAACGTCAACTATATTCTCCACAAGGCATCCTTTGAAGTAAATTACTCTCCTCCCTCATAAACTCTTCTTGTTAATATTGATCAGACATATTCAATGTGGTTAAGGTCTGATGAACACGGTGGTCAGGTCATGAGAGTTTCTCCAAAGAAACCCATAGATTCAAGGAAGGCTGCAGTCGCCCTAACAGGATGGAATGGTGCATTATCATGCATAAAAATCATCTGAAAGTGACGTGACAATGGTAGGTCATCTAGCCATGGTGACAAATGTTTATCCCAAAAGGCCGTGTACGCATTGCTGGTAAATTTTACACCCTCTTGAACTCGGAATGGTCAAACCAACTTATCCCTAATGATTCCCGCCCGAAACATGATGACTCTACCTTCTCGTTGGCGATGAACTCTGTAAGGGGTTAAAGTTCCGTTCGAGTTCCAAACTTTGGCCCATCCATCCGGACCGTCAAGAGTAGCACGGGTTTCATCTGTAAATAGGACACGCTGGAAATCCATTTTAATGTAATTCTGTTCCCAAGCCTTTCGTTTTTCTCGATGTTGTTTGCTCAATGGAGGTCTTGGAATAGTTTTGGTGTTCCTTGCAATCTCATTCAACACATTACATCGGGCCTGTCTGGATCTTGGAGAAATGGAAGCATTGGTACTGTTTGGGTTTCGGTTGACTTCTCTACGAATTTTCCTAATATCACGATGTGAAAGGTTTCTCCTGGTGCCCTTATTCTTTCTGGATTTGGTGTTGGGATTGTTCACGAGTGAAACCAATGTTCTTGGATCCCTTTCCAGTTCCATAGCTAAATATTTGATGAAAAATCCTTCTGCGAGTCCAGCAACAATCATTTCCTTTTCGGTAACCGTTAATCGCCCCCTTTTTTTTGGAATTCTAACAGACCTGCAATAAAACGATGGACAGTATAAATTACTTGATAATAAATAAAATCTCATAACTTCGTGAATATTGCATGAATTTGAATAACATTTTGGGAAATAACTAACCTTGAAACAGTCATTTGATGATACAATGTTCTTTTTTGTATGACGAATATTTAGTGAAATATCAATATTTTCCTAATCTGCAATAAAGCGATTGACACAGTTTATTATTTCATATATATATATATATATATATATATATATATATATATATATATATATATATATATATATATATATATATATATATATATATACTAGTTGGTAGCCCACATTCCCCGGTCGTACAATACGCTTAAACATGATATTTTAATTTATGCAGATTGCGTATGTATTATTATAGAATCAATCGTCTATTGATTTATTATATATTACGAGAAATAATTTGCCCGGACTAATTCGCAAATAATAATAATAATAATAATAATAATAATAATAATAATAATAATAATAATAATAACAATAATAGCAACAACAACAACAACAACAATGATAATAATAATAATAATAATAATAATAATAATAATAATAATAATAATAATAATAATAATAATCATAGTTGTTCATCAAATTAGTCTGTGTTTGTTTACAATATTAAGTCAGCTGATATTTGGGCTTGACAATGAATGCCCTGGAAAAGTCACTTCTGATTAATGTTTAGTTTTAAAATATCCAAATGAAGAAATGATTTGCGGCGATTTTAAATGGTGCCGCTTCTTTGATGAAATGATAAATATTTATTGATTTTAAACTAGCAGAAAAAAATAAAATCTATAGGTCACACTCACGGGTGCATTTATACGTTTGCTAAAATATATGCACATATTTCATGGGAGGTTACGGGCATCCGAAACCCCCTAAAAACAACTCTATATTAAGAACATGAAAGAGAATCGGAATTGGTAACTTTATCGAATTTGGGAATTTAGAACACAATCTATAATTGTATCGGAATCGGGAAAAATATTGAAATCATTCCATCATTAATGTATGTGTGTCGGTGTGTTTTATTTTTTTTTATTTTGCAAGTGACATTTTTTTTACGTTGCATGTGGCATTTTTTTTTATTTTGCATGTGACATTTTTTTTTTATTTTGCATGTGACATTTTTTTTTACGTTGCATGTGGCATTTTTTTTTATTTTGCATGTGACATTTTTTTTTACGTTGCATGTGGCATTTTTTTTATTTTGCATGTGACATTTTTTTTACGTTGCATGTGGCATTTTTTTTTATTTTGCATGTGACATTTTTTTTTATTTTGCATGTGACATTTTTTTTACGTTGCATGTGGCATTTTTTTATTTTGCATGTGACATTTTTTTTACGTTGCATGTGGCATTTTTTTTATTTTGCATGTGACATTTTTTTTACGTTGCATGTGACATTTTTTTTACGTTGCATGTGGCATTTTTTTTTTTTTTGCATGTGACATTTTTTTACGTTGCATGTGGCATTTTTTTATTTTGCATGTGACATTTTTTTACGCTGCATGTGGCATTTTGTTTTATTTTGCATGTGACATTTTTTTTCGTTGCATGTGACATTTTGTTTTATTTTGCATGTGACATTTTTTTTTTGTTGTTGTTTTGCTTTTTTTGCTTGAGAATTAAATTATTTATACGTAAGTGCATTTTTACCTTAATGCTGCCAAGGAAAATCCCTCCAAGAAAAGTGACGATATATATCGTTTTCTCTCTCTCTCTCTCCCTCTTTTTCTCATTCTCTCCCCCCCTCTCTCTCTCTTTCTCTCTCTCTCTCTCTCTCTCTCTCTCTCTCTCTCTATATATATATATATATATATATATATATATATATATATATATATATTCAATTTGTCTTTACATAAGCAGTAATTTGCTCATGACTGTGTAGCGACAAATTATTGCTTATGTAAAGACAAATTGAAAATGTAACTTGCTCTACTTCCGTATTGAACACTTTTGTATTAACCTCGTTATATTTCACTGGTTACTCTACCTTTGAAAAATAGCAACATATATATATATATGCATATATATATATATATATATATATATATATATATATATATATATGCATATATATATATAGAGAGAGAGAGAGTAATATATATATATATATATATATATATATATATATATATATGAGAGAGAGAGAGAGAGAGAGAGAGAGAGAGAGAGAGAGAGAGAGACATGAGACTGTATTCAACCGAGGCATCATAACAATTGCAGTATTTTGCAACGACTCGCTTTCTTTCCCGACTGCCACCAACTTATACACTCTAGAAGATGTGGAGAAGGATGAATAATTAAAAATAGTAGCAGAAATGTTTCAAACCGATTTTTAATAAATGCAAAAAAAAAAAAAACAAACAAAAAAAATGGAAAGGTTAAGTGAAAACATCTGATTCCCGCCATTTTAATTGAATCTGTTTATTCGGATTTTACCGATCATTCACGAAGATTAGCTGTCGAACAACAAGTGCTACTAGAAGACGGCGAATGGGTAGCGGCAAAAAACACGGAAGCCTCGATCACTGCGACAACATCTACTACTACTACTACTACTACTACTACTTAACCACTTTTCTATTTCATCGCACTCTTCCAATTTTTCTTCTTTTTTTACCGTTGCCTCCTTCTCATCATTCTTCTTTCCTTTTTTTCTTCTTCATCTTCTTCTTATTTCTCTTTTTCTCCTTTTTTCTTCTTTTCTTCTTCTTTTTCTTCTTGTTTCTATTCTTCTTTGTTGTTGTTCTTGTTTCTTCTTCTTCTTTTTCTTCTTCTTCTTCTCCTTCTTCTTCTTCTTCTTCTTCTTCTTCTTCTTCTTCTTCTTCAGCGTCCACGTTCTTTTCTTCTTTCCCACCTCTTCCCTACTTTTTCGTTACCATCTCTTTTATCTCCTTTTCCACTGTCGTCGTCGTTGTCGTTGTCGTCGTCGTCTTCTTCTTCTTCTTCTTCTTCTTCTTCTTCTTCTTTGTTTCGCTTGTTGTAATTTTTAAAGCTATTCAACATTCGAAACTACATATAGAAGAAAACGTCGATCTTTGACATTCAAGGCAGTTTATCAAAGGAAAACGAAAAGTGGACGATTATCTCCAAGAATTATTGTATAAATGTCCTTGAGACATAAAATCGGTTACGAGACAGGTTATTATAGCAATATACCAATACATTGAACAAGTAAAAAGCGAAACCCCTTGCTCTTCACTCAAAGCAAAAAAAAAAAAAAAAAGTCTTCAGTACATTCTTGTCCTTTTCTCTCCCTTGTAAGCATCAGGTGAACATTTGCTATAGCAGCAAATATATTTTTACTTCCATTGGAA
>NC_136503.1:77381329-77416329 GCF_053919585.1 Euprymna scolopes
ATCAAGAGCATTTAGAATAAAAGAATAGAAAACAAACACATTCCAAGAAGCGCATCGTTTATGATTCGTTTTTAATGATTCATCTTCAATTACTCAGGAAATCAAGATTTTTTTAGATCAATAAATTATGATTCTTTAATACAATGATTCATTAGAAAAATATTCAATATATATATATATATATATATATATATATATACACGCACACGCACACACACACACACACACACATATACATATATATATATATAACAAAAACTAGAATGACTATCGCATAAACAGGAGATACCGTGTAAAAACTAAGATATAGGTAGGAGGAAAACAGTTAACAGAAGGAGTATTCCACAACCCTGCAGTTCTTGAAAAGAAGCTGCTGAAATATGTAGTCGTAATCAAGTGCGTTATGAAAACAGTGAATTGATGAAGACCACTAAACCAACGAGTCAAACAAGCTGGAACAAAAGAAGCAGGACAGAGATCATACATTTCTGAAGACCACATGCCATGATAGTATTTATATATATATATAAAAAGAATTAGTCCAGAAATAATTACGGCTAGGAAAAGGACACCTGGTCAGTCAATCTGCTTACTGGATATACTCCTCACGTTTCTATTACTTTTATTATGTTTCTAAATATATATTTTTGTTTCAAAGAGTTTTCTTGTTCTCATGTATTATTATTATTATTATTATCTTATATTCTTTGTGATATCCCTTTATTCACGACGTTTGCTTTCAGAATTCCCAGATATTTATAGGTATAATTTCTGCTTATCTGATGTGAAGCTCCATGGCCTCTGCTGTTCCCATTTTCCCTTTCTTTAATACTTTTATATTCAAAAGTTTATCTAAATGCCCTGGATGAAGACTATGCTTGTATTTTATAGATTTTCCATGCATTTTTGCCAATAGTTTTAGGTTGTCCTTATACATGAGGTAGTTTCTTCTTTTGTGTCTCTAAATATGTGTCTGGGATTGTGTTACTCTTTAGACGGAAATGTTGGATCTGTTCGATTAGTTGTGTCCTAAACATTTCCGTATGGCTTGTAGGCAGGTTAACGGTCTGTAGTTGCTTATTATCGGTCCCTTTCTGCCACCGTTTTGTATTAATGTCGTACAATATCGATACCTTATAATAATTGCTACCCAGATCTCCATTTCAAATGGAACCCCTTTCCTTTAAAAGCTCAACCAATCGGAGTTCCTTTAACAGCTCAAACAACCAGAGATTCTGATACGCTTTCAGGACTCGTTTTGAGCGACAGCAAATCTTTGCGCTACTCGTTCAATTAGAAGTACACTTCTGTATTCGCCAACTTCCTTTCCGTGATGTACGATGAAACGCACTGGCTGAACTTTGGATCCGCCGTCAACGAAACATACGCAGCTTCGGGGACTGATCGCATTCACAGTTGTTTAGCATTGCATGTGTCACTAAGTTATGTAGTTAACCGATTTTCTGGTACAAAGATAAGCATCAACGAAACTATGACAACTGTCTCTATTTGAACAAATTATATTATTGCTGCGACTTCCTTAATTATTAAAGCCATGGATCCCGTTTCAAAGGATGTTACTGAGTAAGATCTTTATTTAGTTCTTTTAATTTAACTCCAATATTTCAACAGTTTTTTTCCATTTAACTTTGAGCTGATATATATATATATATATATATAAATCCAAGTTACTTGTATAACGTTATCTATATATATTTATAAAAGTGAGCGCTCGCGCGCGCGCGCGTGTGTGTGTGATGACACTTCTCAACCTATATACTCAACGAATTTTTTAGCTACAGACTTGAAATTTGGTACATAGGGTATTCAGACATGTAGAAAACTTTCTAATCGGTTTTCATCCGGAAAAATGGCCCCTAAAAGGGTCATCAAATTTGTAATTGTTTGCTCACTGTTTCACGATTGCGCATATGCAAATCGTTAACATTATGCTAAGAATAAATCCGTTTGAAAACGCATTTTAAAGATCATATCAACCTGACCTAATGGTTATCGTACTTAACTCACTGTCTTTAGGTTTTGGTTTCGATCTCAGCTCGAGTACTTTTTTTTACTTACAAGACGTAAACTGTTTAGAAAAGAACGTAATACTCGTATGAGCATGTCTCAGTTTCTTCTTTTCATTTTTTAAGGAATTTAAAGTTACGTTTAATACTAGGCAACACGGGAACATCTTCTAGTATATATATATATATATATATATATATATATATATATATATATATATGATTGCAAGGTCTTGTCAGACGAGTGCCACTCCCTCAGACATTTAAAATTCATGAGCCCAAATGCCTGAGAGTGTATCTATACAAAGATGATGTTACAGAGTCTTAGCTTTGTACGACAGCTAAGTCTCTCTCTCGGTTCAAAATGTTGAGATCCAGCAACAAGCAAGAGCAAGATAGCCAGCAACAAATTAAACTGCAGACCAGCTTAATGCGGGTACTGGTCTTCCGCTTTATGGTTTTTTAAATCAGAGATTTGCTTCTCCTAGAAAGGTTGCCTTCACCACGGCTTACGGGAGCCCTCTCCACCCCAAAACACATACACACACACGCACACACACACACACACACACACACAAATATACACGGTGCTAGTTGGCCGTTGACCCCGAAAAAGTTCATTCGCCCCTACATACACACACATATATATATATATAAGAAGACAAGAAAAAGCCATATATTGGTATATATAGATTTAAGTTATCTCCCCCCCTCCCTCATATATATATAATGAAGACCTAAATTGAGGACTGTAAATTATAATTTACATGAATTTATTGTATGATAGGATACTCAAATAAGAAATAATAACTTTTCTTTAATCCGCGGAGTTTCAAAGAAATGCATTCTTCTCATCAGAGGAACGATACTAGCAAATGAATATTATAGCGAATCTATGAATTTGCTAAAACTTGCATAAATTGAAACACTATTATATGAAAACTAGTCATGAATGTAAAAAAAAAAAAAATTATAATGTAAATAGTTTTTAAAAAATAGGGGGGAGGGGGATATGAACAATAAAAAAGTGAATAAGAAAAAAAAATGCAGATGAAAAGATATGGAATGATTATGTATTTTGAAGACGAAATAATCGAAAGAATCAGTGTTCTCATATGAAGTCGGATTCATAATGTTGACAAATAGATTAAAAAAAAAAAAATTCAAAATGTGTGCAATCCAAGTTTTAATATATATATATATATATATATATATATATATATATATATATATATATATATATATACTAGCATGGGTGCCCGGTCTGCCCGGGTGTTTGGAGGTGTATGCTGAGCAAAAGAAAAAAAAACAAAAAAAAACAAAAGGTCAATTTCGTTAAAACTTTGACCCCTATTATGACCCCGTAACATTAATTGCTTTGGGCTCAAATCAACTTATTAGGTTAGATCCCCATCCAAGGAACCTATATCTAAAATTTCAAGTGTTTAGCCCCAAAAATGTTGGAGGAGTTTGGTAGAGTTCTAAAAGGTCAAATTGTTGAATTCTGACCCCTTAACAGACAAATATTTGGCCGAAAACCGATCACGTAGATTTTCGCGAATCTCTGTACCCTGTATATCAATTTTCGAGTCTGTAGACTAAAAATTGAGAGAGTTAATGCGTAGGGAAATGTACACACACAGACACAAAGACACACAGACACGTTCACTTTTAATGATATACTAGCATTTCAGCCCGGCGTTACCCGGGTGTTTGGATGTGTATGTTGATCAAAAAATAAAACAATAAAAAGTGATAGTAGGCAGGCAGGCAGGCTCGAACCCGTACCGCGAAGGAGGAAAAGAACACGCCAAACCTTACGTGACGTACGTTTACATTAAGGCTAGACAATTGAAAGGAGAGGATATCTTTCAAAAATATCGGCGACAAAAGCGACCCCTCACTATAGAAAAGTGCCTAGTTGAAGGTGGAAATGTAAATGTTTTTAGCCAATTTTTCGATATTTGTCGTATGAAAGGTCGAACTTAAAAACAATACTGATCTTGGTAAAATCCGCCGCCTTTGTCGAAAGTTTTAGGCAGACATGCAAACATACATACATACACACATTTATATATTGGTAACTAAAAATTTTCGACTCAAGCTTGCCCTATATCTTACTACCCTTTATGTAAAATTTCAAATGTTTAGACCAGAAATTGTCTGAGTAATTAGGTAGAGACTGCAGAGGTCAAATTTTTAAAAACTTTGACCCCTAGTGGTAGTAGGAAGGTAAGCTCGAACCCGTACCGCAAAGAAGGAAAAGAACGGGGTAAAACCTAACTTTTATGCTGTTACGACCACCGCCAAACCAGAAGCGACATTTTTTAAAATTAAGCCTAAACAATCTAAAGGAGAGAATAACTTTAAAAAAATATCGGTGAAAAAAGTGACCCTCCCCCTGTAGAAAAGTGCCTAGTTGAAGGGGAAGATATTAATGTTTTTAGCCAATTTTTCGATATTTGTCGTATGAAAAGTCGAACTTAAAAACGATACTGATCTTGGTAAAATCCGTCTTCTCTATTGAAAGTTTAAGGTAGACATGCAAACATACATACATACATACATACATTTATATATATATATATATATATATATATATATAAATTTTCGATCCAAACTGATGAAAAAGCTTGCTCTATCTCTGAATACCCTTTATGTAAAAAAAAAATATTTAGACCAGAAATTGTCTGAGTAATTTGGAAGAGACCGCAGAGGTCAATTTTAAAAAAACTTTGACACCTATTATGACCCCTTAAAATTTATTGTTTTTGGATCCAATCAAGTTATTATCCAAGGAACCTATATCTAAAATTTCAAGTGCGTAGACCCAAAATTGTCGGAGGAGTTTGGTAGAGTTCTCAAAGGTCAAATCGTGTAACTTTGACCCCTTAATCGACAAATTTCTGGCCGAAAACCAATTACCTCGATTTTTCCAAATCTTCGTACCCCGTATATCAAATTTCGAGTCTGTAGACTTAAAATTGACAGAGTTATTGCGTAGGGAAATGTACACACACAGACACACGGATACACAGACAGACAGACACTTTCACTTTTATATATATATATATATATATGTGTGTGTGTGTGTGTGTGTGTGTGTGCGCGCGCGTGTGTCTGTGTGTGTGTGTTCTTACGATTAAAATAATATACTATTCAAATTGTGACAAATGTTAAACTCAATGAAATTGAATTTTCATTTTCAAAGCATCGTTATTTCATTATCATTGCAAACCCAGAAGATGTATGCAATGCAGACTAATGAGTTTGTATTTGATTTCTTATTAAGTACGTCTTACACGTGTTTTGTTGAATAGTGGAAGGCCAGAAAACACCTCGTTAGAAACAAATGCATGTCTCTCAAAAAGCTGTTTGAAAGCTTTGTATATGGAATAAAAATTATTTGGTGAATAAAAAAAATCTGTATAGGAAAAGAGATGGAAATATTTAAAACAATAGAGATGAAAAAAAAACAACTGATTCCACGATAATAATAATAATAATAATAATAATAATAATAATAGTAATAATAATGAACCACCTAATGTACATGGATGACACTAGAAACGCTAATAAAACACGACCAGGAACTTTATTCAGAATATCCGAATGGAAGTTGGTATGGAAAAGTGCTCGCTGCGGACCATGAGTAAGGGGAAACTGGAAGCAACAGAAGATATAATACTGCCCAATCAAACAGAGATGTTGGCACTAGGTGAAAATGATAGCTACAAATACTTGGGAGTGTCGGAAACAGGCACCATCAAAGCAACGGAAATGAAAGAGAAATTTGGGAAGGAATAACCCAGAAGAGCAAGAAAAGCATGTGGACCCCATCTCATGCCAGCTGTGCTATTAAAAAAGTGCTCAGCCGAAGTAGCTCCAGGTCTCTCCAAACTCTACAACAAATGCCTTAATGAATCATGCATTCCGGGCTGTTAGAAAACTGCTTCTGTGGTACCAGTATTCAAGAATTCTGGCGAAAGAACTGACCAATCAAATTATCGCCCCATTAGTCTCCTCCCACTTTTCGCCAAAATATTTGAGTCCATTATTAACCAAGCTCTAGTCCATCACCTTACAGATGCTAAACTTCTGACTGACAAACAATATGGATTTAGACAAGCCCGTTCCACAGCAGACATCCTCACTGTAATCTCTGAACGTATATACCATTCACTGGACAAAGCGGGGGAGGGCAGAGCGGTAGCTCTAGATATATCTAAGGCTTTTGACAGGGTATGGCATGAGGGTCTTCTCAGAAAAATTAGATCATAAGGTATCACTTAAAATAATTAAATCCTTCTTAGATAAGAGAAAAATCCCGGTTGTCCTCGACGGTCGAACATCTAAACAATATGATATAAATGCGGAAGTGCCTCAGGGTTCTATCCTTGGACCTCTATTGTTCCTAATATTCATTAATGACCTCCCCGACAAAATTGCCTCGGAGATGGGTATATATGCTGATGACACCACACTCTATAACAAGAATGACAGGAAAAAATTACCATATATCTAAAGAAATGGCAAAAACACTAGAGGATGACCTCCAATCTGTAGTGGAATGGGGACAAAAATGGATGGTCACATTCAATGCTGCAAAGACTAAACTGGTTTCCTTCAATAATAACAAGAAACCTTCTCTGCCACCAATAGCAATGGCCAATGACTCTTTATCTGAGAGTACATCTTTCAAACTACTTGGCCTAACGTTCACAGGAAACATGAGTTGGAACAATTACATTGCAAGCATTGCCAGGGCCGCTGCGAAGAAGGTAGGCTCTCTCTACCGTGCTAGAAAACTACTAACACCCGAAAGTATCCTGTACCTCTATAAGGCCACCATTCGCCCATATATGGAGTATTGCTGTCACATCTGGGCTGGTGAATCTGTTACTAGTCTCTCGCTCCTAGACAAGGTTCAAAAGAGAATCGTCAATCTGATAGGCCCTGAACTGGCATCTAAGCTTTAGCCTCTGTCCCATCGACGAAATTTTGCATCCCTGTTCTACAAGTATTTTAATGGTGAATGCTCTGGCGAACTGCAGACACTTGTGCCCCCACGACGTAGACACCCTCAACAATCCCACCCCCATACAGTAGAGATCTCTAGATGTAAAAGATCTTTCTACTCCAGTAGTTTCTTCCCCAGAACCGCTAGACTCTGAAATTCTATTCCAGGTCCCTGCTTCCCCAACTGTACTGACATGCAGAAGTTCAAGTGTAACGTGAACCGACATCTTGCTGCCCAAATCCCAACAACGTACCCCAATAATTGTTGCCCCTGATAGTAGCCCCCTACACATCAAATAATGAGGAGGATGAAGGAGGATGGAAGGACCGAGATGAGATAGCACTAGCCAGACCTCAGCTGGATGAGTGCAAAGAGGACTGGGAACTTGGGGAGGCTTATTGCCACCCAAATCCCAGTGAAACCAATGGTCCCTACCTACGAGAAATCAATGGTAAGCGGCTGCGGCGATAACACACATACTTTTGAAAAGGTTATCGAAAGAGGCGAAGAGTACTGCAAATCTAGGGACACTTGTTGCCACTCAGACTCCAGGGAATACCACAAGTTCTTCTCAAATAGCAATTTTTGATGATAGTGACTACTCCTAGTGAGTACATAATAATAATAATAATAATAATAATAATAATAATAATAATAATAATAATAATTGAATTCAAAGGTCAATGGATAAACCGTCTTATGTTGCCATTTTGAGATTTTATATAAGTTGTCTGTATATCTTCATTTGTTTCCCGGTGAAACAGTTAAATTATTGATCTACAAGCCGAATTAAACACAATTTAGAATTGGCATTATCGTTCCGATGTGCTTATCGATGTCAGAATCGATGTTCTTGAACATTTATAAAACCTAATCATTAATAAAGTACAACTACGTAAAGATAATATTAGAAACGAAAGTCCCGAGATTTTTAACATTTCATTTCCAAGCGACTGAACAATCCACTTATGATAATCTAAACCTTTTTACTTCCAGTAAAAATATGCAATATATATATATATATATATATATATATATATATATATATATATATATATATATATATATATATATATATATAATTATAAAACTCAAATGACCTTGTACCAGGTGTTGTAACCTAACATCCGTTTTACGACTTCCGGTTATGCATGCGTACATAAACAAAAACGTATAACAGCGTAAACAAGTAAACACAAATCGCTGGACCGGTTTCGTTCGAACAAAAGAAAAGCGAATATCTTAAACTTATTGAATACAAAAGATATGGGAAGCAAACGCGAAACGAGATTACAGATAATACGTATAATCATCGACCTATTTCATATATACGATGTATATTATGCTAAATAATCAACGCGACAATAAAATGTATTGTTTTACTGTGCACGTTTTCAGCGTCCTATTTTTTCGTGTTTAAATTATCCAAATAAACAATTGTTAATACTTTCTGCTTTTTTTACATCGTCCATAATGTTTAAGTTATTTGAACGCAATTTTCTTACAAATAAATTTTACTTTAACCCGTTGACAACAGTAAGAGTATTTTACAATGCCGATTTATCCATCGCCTTCACTTTTTTAAAAAAATTTATTCGCAATTTTTAATACACGTTTCTTAAAAACATTCATACATTTTCTTCTACACTACAAACATAAATAAATAACCCCTAAAATGTTCTTTTTAATTGCGTTACAAATAATCAACGCAGCAATAAAACGTATTGTTTTACTGTGTATGTTTTCAGCATCCTAATTGTTTTTTTTTCGCGTTTAAATTAAAAGATTGTCAAAATTTGAATTTAATTTTAAGTATTATGGTAACTGTTCAGTGCACATTTACGTATAAGTATGGCAAAGAAATGCTAGGTTTATTTTTGGTGTCTTTAAAAAGAAAAACCCACTCAATGTTTTTGCTGATGATGAGATTTTGTTTCAAAAAACTGCATGATAAAATAATTGTCCAAGACTTATTGTCTATCTCAATAAAAACATCGTTTCCGAAACGATCGTACAATTTATTGATTTGTTTGTTCTTCCTTATGAAACCGATTTTTAATTTTAATTTTTAATTATAAATTATCAATCATCTTACTTTATATTAAAATAACTCTAAGATATATGTGCCTATCGAGCTTATTATATATCTGCATTGCAACGAGCACTGTTTTTATTTTATTTTAATTGTATTAATTTACTTTTATTTACTTATATTTTAATTGTATTAATTTACTTTTATTTTAATTGTATTAATTTACTTATACATTAAAATATACTCTGCTCTTCGGACTGTTGTTTTCATCCCCTTAAAATTTCATATGTATATATATATATATATATATATGGATATATCTATACACGTAGCCAAATTGCATATTGAAATACTCATATTTTTTATTCTATGGGACGAAAATACATGACAATTTGCAGGATTTTTGAGATGACACCTAAACAGCTAAACTGATCATTAATAACAGCCGCACAAGATAACGCGATCAGAACCAACTATATCAAAGCAAAGATCGTCAAGACACAAGTAAATAGCAAATGCAGACTCTGTTGACAAATGGACGAAACGATAAACCACATAAGTGAATGCAGCAAACTAAACCCCAAAAAGTATAAGAATAGATATGATCATGATGACGATAAAATTATTATTAATAATAATAATAATAATAATAATAATAATAATAATAATAACTAGCGGGACCTGTGGAAAGTCCACAGGGGGGCTCATGCATAAGTAATATATTGGTGTTAACATTCTGTAGATGTTCAGTGTAAATGATATTATTGTAGCTTTTTTGTTAAAACTGCGAAAGTATTTCTCTAAGATAGCATAAACGCCCAGCAATGTCTGGTCGTAAAGTACGCTTAAATATGTTATCTTAATTCTTGCAGATTTCGTATATATTATTATAGAGTTAATGTTCTATCAATTTTTAAATATTATAAAGTTGAGACTTCAAGTATATATATATATATATATATATATATATATATATATATATATATATATATATATATGACTTGGATGTATTAGATTGAATCGAAACCGAAATAAAAATTATGAAAAAAATTGTTTATATATATATATATATATATATATATATATATATATATATATATATATATATATATATATATCTTCTATCTTCTATCTTCTATATATCTATAAAAACAGAGATGTGTGTGCCACAGACGATTTCTGATTGGTTAATCCAATAATCACATCTCCTAAAAAACTATGGTTCGTAGGCTTTTAACGATACCATAAAATATTATGGCTTTATTTATTGTCCATCTTGGAAGGGTTTAATTTTTTCCTAACTTGCGATTTACAAATTACAAAGATACGAAACTAACTTACAATCTAACAATCGAACCTCCGACATCACGGCCGTCATTATGAAACTAAACTAAAAAAAAAAAACCCGCGTTCACTCGTGGTCTTTACATTTCGGGTTTGGGTACGTGTGCAGTTTTCCATTGACATTAAAAAATGGAAATATTTTTTAAAAAAATATATTGTACGTACTCGTCATGGGATAAAGTTTTCCTACAGAAAAAATCACGTAATTTCATCAAGTAGTTATTTTTTTATAGCGAAAAAAGAAAAAAATCAACGCTACAAGCGAAATTAAACAGAAAGTTTAAGTAGGGGGATTTCCCCCCTTTTTTTTATAGCGAGGCCAAATTTCGCGAATTTGGCCATTTTTTAAAGCAGTTTGGCCTTCAAAATTTCTGTTTGGCCATTTTCTTCACCGATGAAATAAAAGAAGCAAATAAAAACAACGCAATAAAACTTTTAAAAATACGGCACACTTTTGTTGTTCTTGTTTGTTTTTTTTGGTAATTTTCCTTATTTTTTTATTTTTTCAAGATAATACTATTAAATGGACACTATTATGCCAAATTAGCCCCCCCTCCAAAAAAAAAATGCACAAAAATTCGAGATTTAAGGTTTTGACGAGATAATTTAGCGAATTGTCCGGACTATTGCGAGATAACCATCCATTAGTTTTTCCTGAAATTTTGCCACAAATTGTATTTCATTACATAGATGTGCATAGTAACAACATTTTTTTGCCGAAAATTCCCGTTGCGTCTCCAGATTTCATCGGTGAAGAAAAAGGCCAAACAGAAATTTTGAAGGCCAAACTGCTTTAAAAAATAATATTTAATATATTCAACGATTTGACCTTTGAGAACTCTACCAAACTCCTCCTACAATTTTGGGTCTAAACAGTAAACACGTGATATTTTAGATATAGATTCCTTGGACATGGATCTAACTTATTAACTTTACTTGATCCCTAAACAATAAATGTTAAAAGGTCATAATAGGGGTCAAAGTTTTAAAAAATTGACCCTTTTTTTTTCTCAGCATTAACCTCAAAACACCTGGGCAACGCCGGGCACCGATTGCTAGTATATATATATATATATATATATAGCTTGAGTTCCTTCAGCCATAATCGAAACTGAAACCAAAACTTGTGAAGAATTCTTGATAAAATTATATATATATATATATATATATATATATATATATATATAATAGATGGTTTAAGTGCCATCAGCTATAGTCGCAACCGAAACCAAAACTTATGAAGAATTCTTGGTAAAATTATTTATGACAATAGAACATAACAATTAAACGACCCGGATGTAAGCGTGACACACAAAAGAACCCACACGCTATCGTATTAATATATAGATACTAGAAGAGACGGATATGCGAAGCAAATACACGGAACTGGCCATAGAACTGGAAGGGGTAAGGAAGATGAAGAAAATCAAGACAACAGCAATAATAGTAGAAACACTAGGAACAATCCCAAAACGATTGAAAAAAGAAAAGGAGAGATAGGAATCAATGGGAAGACTGACAAGAGGCAATGGATAACAATAATGAAAACGAATGAAATATTAAGGAAAACCACTTGGATGCGGAGACAACACATAAGCTACAGATGCAAAACAGCAAGTAACACCACATGGAAGCACGAAAACAGAAACTATATTTGTAAGCAATCCCTCCACCCACATAAAAAAACTGGAAAGGGGGACCAAAAGAAAGAAAACACTAGCCAGATCTCCGCTGGGTGAGTGTGAAGAAGACTGGGACGTAGGAAGGCTTATGGCCACCCAAATTCCAATGAAGACCAAAGGTCACTGCCAATTAGAAATCAAGGGTAAACGGCTTTTGCGATAAAACATAAATTCATCTGCAAAGTGTATCGAAAGAGTTGAAGAGTACTGGAGATTTGGGGAGACTTTTTGTCACCTCAGACTTCAGAGAACAGCACAAGTTGTTTTCAAAGAGAAAACTTAGATTATGGCTTGTGTGACTACTCCTAGGGAGGAAATAATAATAATTCTGATTTCGTTTGATAACGACTCCTTGAAAAGAGATGGGATCGATTTCCAGAGAACTTTCCCTAAATACCGGCTCCAAACCAGGAGCTTCAAAGATTTTTCTAAGGATTCGGTGGTACCAACAATGACAGAGATCCGAAGACCTCTCAACACACCAGGGATTCCTAGTTTCTTCAAATGTCTTCCAAGACGACTTAGTAACATAACTACATGGATATGCTTTACCTCCAAGGCCAACGGAGCGTAATCGCCATACTATGCTACTACTACTACTACTACTACTACTACTACTACTACTACTGCTACTTATTTTTATAATAATAATAAGAAGAGGAAGAGGAAGAGGAGGAATAAAAAAAAAGACAGCAACAACTACAGCCATCGTCATCATCATCATCATCATCATCATCATCATCATCATCATCATCATCATCATCATCACAATAACAACGAGAACAACAAAAATGGCCGCCAAGCATGGGAGATGCTGATTTTGTTTACGCAACGGTCACATTGTTATTTATATCCGCACGTTTGTGTGTTCGTGCGTGGGAGTGTATAGAGTGCATGCGCAGTCACCCCCCCCCCCGTGAACAGGTGGAGTTTGGGTGCGAGCGTGCGTCGTGTGGATCGACTGTCATGCTTTCTCCCTCGGTGACCCTTAGCAAACCCACACACGCCATCCTCGCACTTCTCTATCCTCCTCTCCTGCACCCATACACATGTGCACACCACACCACAGCTGTAGCTGGGGAAATACCTCGAGGCTTTTTCTCCATTCATTGAATCAGACTCGTGACACAGGAGAGAGAGAGAGAGAGAGAGAGAGAGAGAGAGAGAGAGAGAGAGAGAGATCTTGAAGGCCATTGATAACTCGGTGATAGATTGTCATAGTAATGGCATGTCATAAACAAATATGATTATTTCTTTACGATTCATAATTTTTTTAATAGTACAATTTTTAGAACTCACTTAGAGTAAATTTGGTATTATGGTGACTGCAATGAATCACGTCAAGTCAAATAAATACATAGAAGTAAGGATAACCAACCAACCAACCCTATTTACCGCATTATTCTCCCTTTCTTATTGTTTTCATTTTATATATATATATATATATATATATATATATATATATATATATATATATATATATATATATATATATATGTATATATATATGTGTGTGTGTGTGTGGTTGTGTGTGTGTGTATGTATGTATGGATAAAAAAAATCCATAAGAAAAATACATAGCTGTTTACATCTTTTCTATATTTATTTCTTATTTGTTGACGTGTAGGAATACAAAAAGTCTTTCGAAAAAAACACCCGAAAATGTTTCTTTCAAAATCACATAATTCTTTACCAATCCTTCGGTCTTCCTGAGTAAACACGCGCGTGCGCGCACACACACACACACACACACACACACACACACACACACACACACATATATATATATATATATATATTCTTTAGATAAAGATGCTAGCCTACGAAATCAAGGGTGGCTTTCCGACTGAGTTCGAATCACCTCGACTAGCAATAATTATCACTTTCTGCACTGATGACTGCGGAAACATGAAACTCTAGTGCATTTAGATATTAAAAAGAAAATAAAATATTTCTTTGAAAAATATTATTTCTTTTAAAGCTCTTTAAGAAATTAAAGTTGAGTCCTCTTTAGGAAATTAAGAAAATTGTGTGTGTGTGCGCGAGATTGACCGACTTTATTTCAACTGTAAAGTGTTCAACGATAAAAATCATCCGATCAGCAGTGATATATATATTTGTAGACATACAGTCCTGTTTCGTTGTATCACAACTCATCAGTGCCGCTAGACTAGGATCTCTCCCAAGCCAAGGATTGAACCTAGAACCGTCGTGTTGACAGTCGGCAGTTCTCCCACTCGACCATGGAATCGACGCCCGTAAATAACTCGTCGGAATGTCTATTTAAATAGACACCCGCCACCACTTTTATAGTGCTCAAATCGCCTGTTCGTAAACAAACAAACAACGAGCTATATATATGTATAGTAAGTTAGAAAAATATATATGGCAATTAAGCTACACAGAATATTCCGCGTTTCATCCACACTATGATTCATCAGGCAGGAATCCTAGTGTGGATGAAACGCGGAATCTTCTGTGTAGCTTAATTGCCATATATATTTTTCTAACTTACTACCTAGCTCTACCTATGTATTGAGCACTGTTGAAGTAAATACTTAGTTCACGCATAAAATTATACTTTCCTATATTAATTTATATGATTAAATGAAGTAGTCATATATATATATATACACACATATATATATATATATATATATATATATATATATATATTTACACACACACACACACACACACACACACACACACATATATATATACATACATATATTACTGCTGATTGGATGATTTTTATCGTTGAACACTTTACCATTGAAATAAAGTCGGTCACTTTACCTCGCATGGACATCATGTCATTATCAGATCTCTCTGATAGACGTTAAAAACATTTAAAAATAAATGTTTAAATTTCAACAATATTTCTCGCAGTTAACAGTGACCGAATGGATTTGGTCATTCGTAATGGATCAACTGAACGAGGTATGGGTGTTTCTCGCCCTAGTTCACTAGACGTCGATTTAATTACTCTCTGATAGTTCGTATTGTTGCTCTGAACATTTAGAGAAATGGTAACTCGCGTTTTTGTTTTGTCAGCGTGACCATCTAATTTACATGCATGTGTCTACACACCGGGGATACATATGTAAATTAGATAGCAACAGTAATAAGCCTCTTTACTTACGTCAGTTGTGAGACTGTATAACTCCACTTACGAGCATGAGAATGTGGCAAATATTATATGCGTAATGTTTGGGTTTACGTTTTTATATTGTATGTTGGATCATCGAAGTTATACTATGAAAACTGTGATAACTCAAACAACTGTTCTATCTGGCATATTTGCACCTTAATTACTGCTATTAAAAATTGCATCAAGTATACACATCAAATTTGGAAAAATCGGAAGTTTAAATTCCATCAAAATATTGTTCCTGACTAAACTTTATAAGATCAATGTCAAAGGTCAAGACTTGAATTATATACGATGTTGGACTTATTTCATAATAATATGGAATACTAGCAAAGATACCCGTGCTTCGCACGGAGCTTTGTTGCGCACTCGGGTACGAAAATCTGTGGGCACCTTTCCAGTAAGTTGATGTTGTAAGAGCAACGATTGCATAAGGTGATTAACATTTTAACTACCTCTTGTAGTGACTGAAATTCAATCAGGAACTTCACAAAACATTTTCATCAAAAAGGAAGGTTACTTGATGTTACATAGTAAATTTTTCATTGAAGTCATTTTCAACTCTTGCTTAAATTTTATCTTGCACATTCAATACTAAAAACTTACCACAATCAGATCATGTCAGTTTTTCCTCATATCCATTTCTCGAACTTTTCACTAAAGAGCCTCAGGGTAAACTACATTTCTGCTGCTTTGATTTGGAGCCAGAATGTAGAGTTTTTCTGAACTTCCTGTCCGGCTGATGGAGACGTAGAACATACCGTGACTGAAGCAGTCTGATGTCAAGTCTACGCCAATGGTGTTAAATGTCTGACCTTGACTTTTGTTTATGCTCATTGCAAAACACACCTTCACAGGAAATTGGAGTCTCCGGAATTTAAATGGAAGTACTGAGTCCGATGGAACTAATGGGATCCTTGGCAGTAGAACGGTTTCGCCTTTGTAGGGACCACAGGAAATGGTGGCCTCAAGTACATTGGTGTGCAATCTGGTGATAACACATCTGGTTCCGTTTGTTGTTTTTGGCGGTTCCAAGGATCGAAGAATCATGATTGGCGATCCAATTTTGAGATTTAAAATGTGTGGAGGCATTCCAGATATCTCCAAAGAGTTTAAAAACTCCACAGCGTAGTGAACAGCTTCATATTCATTAGTAGCCGAATCAACTGACTTGTATTGCTTTGTGTCTCCTGGAAATTCATCCATTATTGAATTGTTCAAATGATTCACATTGCTGTTTAATGGCGAAATAATAGCCCTCTCAGCAAGCCAATCCGGTGATTTTCCATTGTTTTGCAGGTCTGGGTACACTTTGTCTTTCAGTTGCTTCTGATTACCGACACATTTACCAAGCGCAGTTGGAATCTTAATTGTGTCAGGTGAAGAAGTGATAGGAAACTGACCATTACCGATTTGGAGAAGCAATTTTGAGAAGTCTGCTGCAGCTGTGTTATCAGAGATATCGGCTCTCATATTAGTAGTCAGTCTCTTCACTATAACGTGCCTCCAGAGATAGGATTGTTTCAAACTTGCATTGACAATGTTAGCCCTTGTGCCATTTTTAACCACTGGGAAAATTTGACGGAAATCACCGCAAAATAAGGTTGGAATGCCACCCATGGGATTCTTGTTTCCTGTGATGTCTTGTTCGGTCAATTGCTTCATAAGCACTCTTGTGCGTCATTGGGGCTTCGTCTACAATGATTGCAGAGGTGTCTCTAATTACATTTGCCAAGGCTGAGTTACCAGTAATTTTGCAAACTGGCTGATCCATTCGATGAGTATCCAAGGGTACTTTAAAAGTGCTGTGAAGAGTGCGGCCACCTTGTAGTAGAGTAGCAGCAATGCCACTGAATGCTGTTGCAAGCACAATCTTTCTCATGGATCTAAGCTTTGCAAGGATCAAATTGATTACAAAAGTCTTGCCCGTACCACCTGGAGCATCAAGAAACATCATGTTTTTGTTCATTTCACCTTGTGCTTCCAACATTGCCATGAATGAATTGTAAACTTCTCTTTGAGAATCGGTCAGTTTTTCTTGCATATTTTCTGCTTGTAGGGAAGTTCTTCAAGATTATAAGTAACTTCACGTTGATACTCTCTCGCGAGTCTTTCATCTCTCCCTTGCATTGGTGCAGGTAATCCATAGCTTGCCAATGGTTGACCGCACATAAGGAGAACTTTTTCTTCAATTAGACAAAAAGTTTTATTGTAGATGTCCTCATTAAAATCTGCTTCTGTATTGTTAACTTCTTGCCTGTATCTGTGAAGAATGTCTTCAGATATTACATCACGAAAAGCCATCCAGATCTCAAGAGGATTTCTTGGCTCACAGGCTGTTAAAATTATCACAAATAGGCTTCGCAAATTTGAAGGTGATTGAGTGGCACTTGCCTCTCCTACTGCTTGATGCAAGTGATGGTCATTTTCTAGAAGGCCTCGAGCAAGGCACGCTGCTCTGTATGTTTCAAACACCTGACCATTGTATGCTCGCAAATTTTGAAATAAAGTTGGACCAGCAACCTCATTGAGCAACAGGCGTAAGAAATAACACTCCCCTGCTTTTGGACTAATCGTGTAGATTCTCCCAATGCATGGTGCCTTCCATACATCATCATTTTCAGTACCTTCAACTTGTACCCCACGCATTCTTCTCATCCATTTCTTTGTCGATTTGTTCCAAGTGTAAAACTCAGGGACTTCTACGTATTTGAGACCCCTTGCAAAGTCATCCTCATGGCAGAGTTGAAAAAATGCTGTCAAAGTTGTGGCAGGCGGTGGACCTTGGGCTCGTTCCAGAGCAGTATCAGCTGAGAACATGACACGCTGCCCATTTTCAAGATGAACAGAAAGTTGTACAATTGGGGGGAAATGTTCATGGATGGGATGTTCCAATATCCTCCAGGCTGCCTCTGAACTGCCGACATACCTTGCATTCTGGAACTGCTGGATCTCATCCACAATGTGACTTTGTACTTGGCCTTGTTGGTTAGCTGCTCCATCAGTTCTTTGTAGTTCAAACACTGCTTGATCACATCCTTTATTCACGTATTTGAGGACATATTTGATGCTTTGGATCGAGCTGCAAATTTCTACGTTAATGTGAGCGTTGAACTGCTGAAGGAGGACCTTGTTGTACGGAACAATCCACTGGTTTGTTATTTCTTGATTAACATACCGACCATTTCTCTTCATCCTTATTGTACCAGTCTGGCCTCCATCTTCTGGTTTTCTTCGCCTGTACTTGGGGTAAGAGTCTTGGCCTTGCTTGGTACACTGAAGAAATTCTTTTGGGTATTTTTTGGAACATTTGTTGTCAATCATACATGGACAATTTGGATTAAATGGTCCACAAGGTCCATGCACCATATGTGCCATCACTTTAGCATGAAGATCAGGATCTTCCTCTTTGTCAGGGATCTCTGCAGATATGCAGAGATCCATTTTTTCTGGTAGAAGTTTGTCCTCTGGGGCCTGCCAGGTGAGGATGTGTGCATGCGGCAGTCCTCTTTTTTGATATTCAATACTGTACAGGAAAGCCCTCAACCTGCCAAATCCTCCCTTTTTAATAAATTCAAGTAACTTTTTTAGCTTCTGCCTGAAAACCCTGGCAACAATATCTGGACGATCCTGAGGGTCTTGCCCTTGAAGACAATTTTCTGTAATTTCTGTCCACTTTGGATTTGTTGTGAACGTGATGAAGAGGTCGGCTCTGCCCATTCGCCGAACATATGCCATGGCATCACTTTGACGCTCAAACATGTATCGAGGGCCTCCTGTATAAGTTGCCGGAAGTACAACTCGTTGACCAAACTGTTCTGGATTCCCATCCTCCCTAAGAATTGAATCTCTCAAGTTGCTATAATTGTCAGCTCTCAGGGTCTGTTGCTCACGCCTCAGGAACTGTAAACGTTCTGTTTCAATCTTGCAGTACACATCCACCAGCCATTGTTGAAATAGCCTTCGGTACCAGAGAAAATAGTTTCCAGGCCGAGTCATTAAATGGTACGAATAAAATTGCTGTTGGGTAACTTTTCGCCCATTGGATGCCTTCATGTAGATGTTGTAAGATGGAGAACCATAGGGGTACATTAACGGGTACATTAAAGTATCGTAGAGGGGATGTAGTTCGGAGATCCATTTTAATGTATCATTTCTAAAACGCAAGACAATATCCCGGTTAGCTGTTGGTTCATTCTCCATTAATATTCCAATCTCATACGTTGTTGTTGGAGCATTGAATCGCCGTGGATGCTCTTCTTGCGGCCTTCGGTCTTCCCTTATGACAACTTTATGTTCTACCAAGTGTTCTTCTTCAATCCTCTCCTTTGTTGTTTTCAGCTGACAAATAAAGCTGTTGTTCTCATGTAAAAATTCAGTCAGACTTTGGAGAATGTCTCTATTGAGTCTACTGTCACGTCCCCGATTATGTAGTTCCTCTTCCAGACTATCCAAGAAGTAGACTTGAATAAACTTTGCTGTTTCATCTTCAGGTGGTAAAAGACTCCCAATCTGGTGGCAAACCTGGCCTCGAATTCTAAAAGAAGGATTCCACCCATGTACTGCCGCAATTTTGTGACCAAATGATGTCATTGCAAAACAATTGTTATAACTGCGTAGATTTTGCAGAAAATCTTTAGAGATGGGACCATTGCCGGAGAGCAAATCTTGAAGCAACTGAGGCAGTGGTGGAAAGCTATCAAGCACAACTTTGCCAGAAGAACAACAACAACCAGGGGTTTCTCCTTTAAATTTTACAGCTGAGCAATGTTGACATACTTTGTCCATTTTTCCTATATTAGCTGTAGTGAGAGAGTCATTTTTGTTGTAGAGCAATCCTTTTCTATTGCAGTGTTCTATTTCATGGTGTCTCAAAGCAGTCATTCGTTGTCTAGCTGCCTCGTTTTCTGTCAATTGCTGGGGCAAAGTCATACTCTCTCTCCATGCAGCCTCTCGTTGTTGCCCTTGGTATAGGCGAAAGCTTCGTTGGGTTTCCGATTCATTCTGATGTCGTTGAGCCACTCTCAACTGACCTTGTGTACGTCTACTTACCTCATATAATTCATTCGATCGTAATATTGCTTCTCTTTCCAGTGCATATCTTTGCCTTTCTTGAATTTCATCTTGTGATGAATTTAACCGCCTTACAGCATGTCTAGTTCTGTCAGCTTCACGTTGGGTTTCTCTTTCCAAATCTGACAGTCTTGCTCTCCTTTCTCTTTGACGTATCCTGTTAAGTTCTAGACGTCTTTCTCTATCTGAATTGTTTTCATTGGAGCGAATTGCAGCAACTCTTAGTCTATTAGCTTCCAATCTTTCCATTCTTTCTTCCTCACTTTCGTTTCTACTTCGTTTGGGTGGCATAATTTCGGTTTTAAACGGAATTGTTTAACGATATTAATGATTGTAAATTAATTAAGCGTAAAGGAAATGTATACTAACTGAAATGGACGAACTATAAATAATATTTCTGAATAGTACAATTATAAACAATTATATTGTACCTATTTACTATGCCTCCCCACGGGACAGAGTTAGACACCAGGGTCGTTTTTTAACGTGGAGAAAAGGTACAAAAATAAAAATTGTCTCAGTCGTGAAGGATTTCTCCTCCACCGAAAGAGAACAAGAAAATGAAGTGCAGCATCTGAAGAACAGATGGTATTTATTTGCTCCCCCACCGAGCAAATTAGGCACAAGGCCAATTTTTAATGTGAGGAGTGAAGGGAGGGGGAAGGGAAAAAGGGGACCAGCTCCCGAGAGGTGGGAAATGGGAGCTGGTTAAAGGTCAGACATGTGGGGTTGCCCCCACATCTGGTCTTTGCTAGTCATAGCTAGTCATAGCTAGTCATAGCTTGCAGTATCTGCCGGAACAGATACTACACTTTGATCTTGACCAAAAGGAATGAATAAAAGCGACCTACGTGTGACTCATTACTTCCGGGTGTAAACGTCACAGTCTAAAAGTAATAATTAAAAAGAAAAGTAAATGTAAAATAAATGTAATACCAACTTAGGTTAACTAAGTAAACAGTACAATTAAAACAGTTCTATTAAAACAAATAATTACTAAGATCTAGGTAATTGTTAGTCTCATTGTTATGGTTTTAAAGAAAAAAATGTGTAAAAAAAGTTCTGCTTTTGTGAGTACGTGTATTTCTTTTAAATTACATAACCTTTTTATTTTATTATTTATATCTCTTTTAAATTTATATATTTTGTTAGTAAACTGGAAGAAATTCAGTTGAATAAAACCTTGTTCGTGTTCTTTACGTTAAACTCATATTTTTATAAAAGGTTCATCCGGTTTAAAGAAAGCACTAAGTTTAAATAAGACTGGAAATAACTAATTCAATATATAAATAGAAAAATGAAATAAATATAAGCTTTAAGTCTTAAGATAGTAATAATCAAAATGTAATAAATTATTTGTAGTTCAAATCTATGATAAACAGGCTTTCGAAATAGGCTCGACCAGAAAGATTGAATTGGAACGAAATTATAATCTCCGTGCCATTTTCAAAACAACCCCACAAAAGTAACGATATCCTGCAGTTGGTTAAATGACAATGGTTGTAAGAAAAATGTAAAAGAAAATGCGCTTATCTGTTTATTTTGACCTGTTTTATTTAATTAAAAAAAAATTGGCTATAACTGGAAGAGAGCGTTATGTTTTGGGGGTTGTTTAAAAAATAGAATGGAAATAAAGTTAGTTCCGTTTTAATTGTGTTTAATTGCGGCAAGCGCTAACAAAATCGAAAAATCACTGTTTACATTCGAAATGTTAACTTTTATAGGTTTACAGGTTTGCTGACAAGGCTGGGGGTGTTTAATACAATTATTTTACTAAATTGATTTTTTGCATTTAAAAATAAAATTATTTTTTAATAAAGTTTTATTTTAAAATATTTGTTTTTGTTTATTTATATAAAATTACGATAGTTGAATTGTATTCTTTCAATTATATTGGCAAGTAAAATATAAAAGATTAAAACGGAACGAAATTGAAATTTCCATTACATTTTCAATACAATCCCAAAACATAAAGCTTTGCTCGCCAATGAATTGTTTTGATAATATACGTAAAGTGAAATAAATCGAATATAAAATTAAATGAAAATATATTAAATAATTAAATGTTAAATAGATTTTGTAAATAGTACAGTTGAAATGATTAGAATATTTCCAATATGTAATAAGGTGGAGGTAATTAGTTAAAGAGATTTAATATAATGTGATATGCAAATGAGCATAAGTCATTCGATATGGGGGTGGTTTGTAGAATAGTATATAAAGAAATTAGGCATAGATTCTTATGTCTCCTATAACAGAAACATCCTAAAATGGGTTCTAATGTTTCTCTACCAGGAGAGATCTACCCTCTTACCTCCTTTATATTTCGTTGATGATGGAGAGCTGTACACACAGACAGAAACACACGAACCCTATTACTTTATAAAAATATAGAAGTGGCGAGTCTTTCTGATGAATAAAAATCAAAGTTATCACTAAAAGTGTAATTATCATATTTTTTTTTTTATTTTAAACTTGACATTTGATCCGAATGTTGTTACATTCAAGTTGTAACAATTAAAAAAAATATGAAAGATATGAAATATGGTTTTAGGAAAATGATATTTTCCTTTATTTTCAACAATCACAAAAAAAAAAAAAAACGAAAAGGTTTGTTCACAAATATTTAAAACAAAACAAAACAAACGAAAAGGGTCGGTTAACAAAAGATACAGTTGGTTAGAATTATTACTATCAATACAAAAAGAAATGATGGCTTGGTGAAACTAGGGTCAAAAACCAGGACGAGAAATGGAGGGTACGAGAGAATAGGAAGGTAGTCAAAATTAAGAACCGCTAACAGGCCAGACTTTGAGTGACTATTTACTCTATTAATAACGAAATTCAATGCCAATAAGATTTCTTTTGGTTTTTCTTTTAAATGTTTGGTCAATGAGAAAATTTCAAAATTGGGGGTTGTTTTACTGTACACATAGATTCGAAAAAGTTGTCACAAAACAAATATAGTACAAATAAATGTTATCAAAGGCAAGATAAGTTACTTTTCTACCTAACTGGATAGGTTTTTAGTGTTTATATTTAATGTAACATGTTTATTCAGCTCGAAAAACATACAGTGTTTACCGATGTATTGGAAAATTTAAAATGGCGACCGACTCTCTCTTTGAGGCGGATAGTTTGAGAAAATGAGTTATAAATAAAAAAAAACAAAATAAAATACTGTTAGAAACTCGCTCAATATAGATTACCGTGATATAGGCTGGCATATATTCGGCGGGGTTTTAACAGTATTTTGACTGTTTTTTATTTTTATTTATAACTCATTTTCCCAAACTTACCGTCTCAGAGAGAGAGAGAGAGAGAGAGAGAGAGAGAGAGAGAGAGAGAGAGAGAGAAAGTTGGCCGCCATTTTTAATTTTCCAATACATCGGTAAACACTGTATTTTTTTCGAGCCGAATAAACATGTTACATTAAATATAAACACTAAAAACATATCCAGTTATCTAGAAAAGTAACTTATCTTACCTTTGATAACATTTATTTGTTCTATATTTGTTTTGTGACAACTTTTTCGAATATATGTGTACAGTAAATCAAACCCCAAAATTGTATTTACCACTAGTCCAGAAAATAGTTTCTGCAAACTAGCCGTGGATTGAGGGGATATATTTTCCTTTTTGTGTTTTGGATTCTTTCGGCTGGACTTATCCAGGAATCAGAGACCGAAGTTACCTTAACGGGTACAAGCTGATAATTAGTATCTGTTTCCCTCTTCACCTTTATTTATATGGCAACATAACCAATTTTAGATTATTGCAGAACCCTCTGGGCCCTTCTAGATCATTCTAAACTTTTTATTACTATACTCCGACTTTTAGACTATTTCGTGAATTAAAAACTTTTGAGATTTGATTATTAGGACTGCTTAGAATACTTTAGCACACATTTTAAACAAACAGTAGATCTTTATTATTATTATATCGAAATGTTCCATCGTAACAATGTTCCAAAATAAAATAAGTTTGAAGTTAAACTGTGGCCGATATTTCAATCAAGTTTAGTGATGATTGCTCAAGCGATGTGGACGCTAAGCACTACATCATGCCAGATCACCCTTTCCCGTCTTGGCAGGTTTCAAAACCAGCTTCGAAATCTAGTAGGTGATGTCCTTTTCTCTTCATGGCAACCTTTCTCACAGAAGAGGCATTGCCAGGCTATTTTGCCCTATCGATATTTTCATGACAAGTGCTCGACCGAGCTTTAATCTTTTGCGAAACATTCACAACAAACACTCGTCTAGTTACAACTCTCTATCTGTGCTTATAGCAAAACGAAAATTCCATGAGCAAAATTTATTTCCTATTGATTATCTTTCCTTTACCGGCGGAATGGCTTTCCAGCTGACTGCAGCATACTTGTTTTCAAGTCCAATATAAACAAGTTCTTGTTGAGCCGCCCTCCTAAAGAATCAAATTCTACCCAATTCCTACCACTATCAATTATTACGCTGTTGTCTCACCGAACACCTTATATTTATTAACCTTTATTCTCGAGTGGCCTTCAAGTGATGATTCCATGTAAAAAATGACACAAAATATAAAACAAGCAAAGCAAAACAACACACAACAAAAATACATAATGATATACCAACAATCTTGATCGAAAACCTAACCCTCTTTGCAAAGGTAATAAACATTCGCAGTGATAATTATCACTTGTCAATCTAATCATCTTTTAATCTTCCTACTATGATGTTTCGGACGCATGTTTATGTTTCCTCATTTAATGACCGTTTTTGTCTCCGAAGTACAGAACACCCTCCCTTGCTAGGTAAATAATAGAAGAAAGAGTGTAACAGAGTGCTTACAGGCGCGTATGAAAATATCAGCAGCAGCAAAAGAATAGCTGGCTAACAAAAATATTAGCAGCAGCAGCAGCCGTTAAAGCGCGTATGCAAATCAGCAATTATGCGCGAGTTTGCGTCACAGGAAAAGGAGAGAAAAATACACCACGTGAACGAGGAGAGAAGCAAGTTGCAAACAGGGCAAGGTAGATGTGTAAAATTCGAGGGCGAGAAAGTGCTTACTGCCTGGCGGCGGCGTGAGGTGACGGCGATAGAGACTTTGAAAAAGCACATGTGAGTGCGAAAACGTTTGGAAAAATAATGAAATCCGCAGAAGTCAATTTTTTTTTTAAACTTTGACCCCTATTATGACCCCTTAACATTCATTTTTGTTTTTTGCTCCAATCAAGTTATTAAGTTAGATTCATGCCCAAGGAATCTATATCTAAAATTTCAAGTGTTTAGACCCAAAATTAGTGGAGGAGTTTGGTAGAGTTCCAAAGGTCAAATCGTTGAACTTTGACCCCTTAACAGCCAAATTTCTGGTCTACAACTGATTACAAAGATTTTCGCAAATCTCAGTACCATGTATATCAAATTTCGAGTCTGTAGACTGAAAATTGACAAAGTTATTGCGTAGCTAAATGTACACAGACAGACAGACAGACAGACACTTTCACTTTTATAGATATAGATCAGCATTTCAGCCCGGCGTTGCTCGGGTGTTTGGAGGTGTGTTGAGCAAGAAAAAAGTGATAGCAGGAAGGCAGGCTCGAACCCGTTCCACGAAGGAGGAAAAGAACGGAAAAAAACGTGACGTCTTTGCTGTTACGAACACCACCAAACCGAAAGTGACGTAGGTTAAAATTAAGGCTAGACAATCAAAAAGAGGGGATGACTGTCGAAAATATCGGTGAAAAAAGCGACCCCTCCATGTAGAAAAGTTTCCAGTTGAGGGTGAAGAAATTAATGTTTTTGGACAATTTTTCGGTATTTGTCGTCTGAAGGGTCGAGCTTAAAAACGATACTGATCTTGTGAAAACCCGTCACCTCTGTCGAAAGTTTTAGGCAGACATGCACACATACATACATACATTTATATATTGGTCGCTCAAATTTTCGACCCAAACCGATTAAAAAGCGTGCGCTATCTCTGAATAACCTTTATGTAAAATTTCAAATGTTTGGACCAGAAATTTTCTTTCGTAATTTTGTAGAGACCGTAGAAGTCAATTTTTTTAAAACTTTCACCCTATTATGACGCCTTAGCATTTATTGTTTTGGGCTCAACTCAAGTTATTAACTTAGATCCATGTCCAAGGAACCTATATCTAAAGTTTCAAGTGTTTAGACCCAAAATTGTCGGAGGAGTTTGGTAGAGTTCTCAAAAGTCAACTCGTTGAACTTTGGCCCCCTAACAGCCAAATTTCTGGCTGAAAATCGATTAAATATTTTTTCCCAAATCTCACTATCCTGTATATCAAATGTCGAAGCTGTAGACTGATAGTTGACGGAGTTATTGTGTGGGGAAATATACGCAGACAGACAGACAGACAGACACGTTCACTTTTATAGATATATAGATATACTAGCATGGGTGTCCGGTGTTTGGAGGTGTATACAGAGCAAAAAAAAAAAAAAGGTTAATTTTTTAAAACTTTGACCCCTATTATGACCCCTTAAAATTTATTGTTTTGGGATCAAATTAAGTTATTAAGTTAGATCTAAATTTTTGGCAAAAAACCGATCACATCGATTTTCCCAAATCTCAGTACCCTGTGTATCAAATTTCGAGTCTGTAGACTGAAAATTAACAGAATTATTGCGAAGGAAAATGTATACAGACACACAGACAGACAGACACGTTCACTTTTATAGATATACTAGCATTTCAGCCCGGTGTTACCCGGGTGGTTGGAGGTGTATGCTGAGCAAAAAAAAAAAAAAAAAAAAAACAACAACAAAAAAAAACAACAAAAAAGTCTTTCTAGCTTTGAACCCTATTATGACGCCTTAACCTTTATTGTTTTGCGCTCAAATCAAGTTATTAAGTTAGATCCATGTCCAAGGAACCTATATCTAAAATTTCAAGTGTTATGACCCCAAATTGTCGAAGTTTGGTAGAGTTCTCAAAGGTCAAATCGTTAAACTTTAACCTCTTAACAGCCAAATTTCCGTTCGAAATACACTCACCTCAATTTTCCCAAATCTCAATACCCTGTATATCAAATTTCGAGTCTGTAGACTAAAAATTGACAAAGTTATTGCGTAGGGAAATGTACACAGACAGACAACAGACACGTTCACTTTTATAGATATATAAATATATATATATATATATATATATATATATATATCATGTTTTGGTTTCTGTTTCGATTCAAACTGATGCACCCAAGTCAGATGAATATATATTTTTTAATTTTTTAAATCGCAACTTTATAATATACTAGCATGGGTGCCCGGCGTTGCCCGGGTTTTGGATATGTATTTTGAGCAAAAAAAAAAAAAAAGAAAAAAAAAGAGGTCAATTTTTTTAAGTTTGGCCCCTATTATGACCCCTTAAAATTTGTTGTTTTGGGCTCCAATCAAGTTATTAATTTAGATTCATGTCCAAGGAACCTATATCTAAAATTATTATTTAAACCATGAACCTATATCTATTATTAAGTCCATGAACCTATATCTATTATTAAGTCCATGTCCAATGAACCTATATATAAAATTTCAAGTGCGGAGACCCAAAATTGTCGGAGGAGTTTGGTAGAGTTCTCAAAGGTCAAATCGTGTAACTTTGACCCCTTAATAGCCAAATTTCTTGCCGAAAACTGATCACAACGATTTTCCCAAATCTCAGTACCCTGTATACCAAAGTTCGTGTCTGTAAACTTAAAATTGACAGAATTATTGCGTAGGGAAGTGTACACACACACACACACACACACACACACACACACACACACACACACACACACACACACACACACACAGACTCTTTCACTTTTATAGATATACTAGCATGGGTGCCCGGCGTTGCCCGTGTATTTGGAGATGTATGTTGCGCAAAAAAAATAAAAAGTGGTCAATTTTTTAATACTTTGACCCCTATTATGACCCCTTAAAATTTATTGTTTTGGGATCAAATTAAGTTATTAAGTTAGATCCATGTCCAATGAACCTATATCTAAAATTTCAAGTGTTTAGACCCACAATTGTTGGAGGAGTTTGATAGAGTTCTCAACGGTCAAATTGTTAAACTTTGACCCCTTAATCGCCATATTTCTGGCCGAAAACCAATCACATCGATTTTCCCAAATCTCAGTACCCTGTATATCAAAATTCGAGTCTGTAGACTTAAAATTGACAAAGTTATTGCATAGGGAAATGTACACAGACAGACAGACACTTTCACTTATATATATATATATATATATATATATATATATATATATATATATATATATATATATATGATAGATAGATAAGAATCGATAGAAGATTAACTCTATAATAATATATGCAAAATCTGCAAGAATTAAAACATCATATTTAAGCGTTATTTACGACCGGGCTATGCTGGGTGTCCCTACTAGCTCAGATAAATACTTTTGCAGATCAAAGTGTAGTATCTGTTCTTCAGATGCTGCACTTCTATTTCTTGTTCTCTTTCGGTGGAGGAGAAATCCTTCACGACTGAGACAATTTTTATTTTTGTACCTTTTCTCCACGTTAAAAAACGACCCTGGTGTCTAACTCTGTCCCGTGGGGAGGCATAGTAAATAGGTACAATAACATCAGAGCGTCTCCATTTACGCTGAACATCTATAGAATGAGGCCCCTGTGAAATTTCCACATATACCCCTAGCTATTATTATTATTATTATTATTATTATTATTATTATTATTATCATCATCATCATCATCATCATTATTATTATTATTATTATTATTATTATTATTATTGTTGTTGTTATTGTTATTGTTATTGTTATTATTATTATTATTATTATTATTATAATTATTGTTATTATCATTGTTGTTGTTATTGTTATTGTTATTATTATTATTATTATTTCCAAGAAAAAGGGGAGAGTAAATGTGGTACTGTGGTGACTAATCCTTATTAATCTATATTAACCTAACTCTGCATCGAATGGATACCATAATACTTAGTTCGCTAGAAGTGACAGGCAGACAAACAGACAGACTAAGAGAAATGTAATATAGTCAATGGAATACACGTCAGAACATACGTCTTTGACAGTCATTTCAATGGCTTTGTTGCTGTCGGGCTGAGGTATATTTCTGTTCGGTTTTAGGAGAGCCACCCTCTCTGGCTCTACATTCTCTCTGAGTAGCGGTTAGTTTATTGCTAGTCGCCCGAGGTGGCTTTACCGGGAAATGCTAACGAGCTTACTCGGGCATTTTTGTAGGCCAGATTGCGCTCATCTTAATGCACGGGCTTCTCAAAACAACACCTCGCCTTGTGTCTAACCTCTTGGCCAAAAGATAAATAATATATTTATTTGTTTTGTTTTAGATCGCAAAAGGTTGACTAAAACTATTGTTTACCATAGATTGTGAATGCTTTGCTTTTGCCGCATTGCATTTCGGTGTTAAGTGAAGCTCTTCCCAAATCAAGAGTATTTTTGGACGCCACGTGGTCACAAAGGGCGCCAAACTGCTCGAAATGTCCCTCTATCTTCCTTACAAAGCACGGGGTTGAGGAAGGGAGGAAAAGGGAGTCGTGTACAAGTTTAACCGTGCAATTTTTAACAGATTTTTGGAAACACATGTTGCCAAGAACTCGCATTGTTTCCGGTGGCTGGCGAGCGTAAATTTAACCCACCACAACATGATGTTATGAATCACAGATACAATTCTGTAGATACCGATGAGCCTATACTAAACACAAACCGCATAAAAGGAATTTGGAATTTGTGTAAACGAATTTCGCGCGATCAGGGGCATATACCCAAGTAATTTCTTCCAATTTTTCGCAAGGATTTTTTACGTCGCCGTCAGACCAAAGACATTTTTCTAAAAAATGTGCTGTCTGTGCTTATGAGATGTAAAAAGAGCAAATTATTAATTTTTAATCTGAAGAGAATTTACTGTTTATAAAAAAAAATCGATTTTATTATCAAATAAGATTTTATTGTTTAAACAAATGCACACATATCTAAGGCAATGGCTGAAACTATAGAGAATGCTCTCCAGTCGGTAGTGGAATGCGGACGTATATAAATAGTAACATTTATTACTGCTAATAATACAGCTAACTTTAACAATTACAAAAAAACAAAAACATTCTTAGCCATCGCTTACCATGACAAATAAATATGTTACTTGAGAGCTCTTCATTTAAACTCCTCGGCGTAACATTTACATGGAACACGTACATCAAATCTTTTGCCAGGGACGCTGGGAAAATGGTGGGATCCTTCTACCGCTCCAGAAGATATCTCACGACTGATGCAATTCTCTATCTGTATAAAAGCCAAGTATGTCCAAGGATGGAGTACTGCTGCCACATCTGGGCAGGAGCTGCTAAAAACAGCCTATCCTGCCTTGACAGAGTACAAAATAGACTTCGTGGTTTAGTGGGGGATGCCCTTTTCTCTTCCTTGCAACCTCTCTCCCACAGAAGAGACGTTGCGAGCCTGTCTTTGTTTTATCGTTATTTCCATGGCAGGTGCTCTTCTGAGCTCCAATCCCTCGTCCCCCCTCGCCAATCTTTACGAGAAACACCCGTCTGGCTGAAACTGTCAATAATTTCCCCAACTCTTTATCTGTGCCTAAATTCAAACGTAGATTCCATTAGCAAAGCTTCTTTCTTAGAACTGCACGCCAGTGGAACTCTCTGTCGCTTGCCTGTTTCCAACCTGACTACAATTTGGACGTCTTCAAGTCCAACATAAACAAACTCCTGACAAACCGCCCCCTTAAGTAAGACACTTAATCAAAACCCCCAATACTAATGATTACTACAATACTATCTCATTGATTACTATACACGCAATAACCCTTATCCCTGAGTGGCCTTCGGGCCTTGATAAGTGGTGACCCCCATGTAAAAAAAAACATGGATTAGAATACATGCATTGAATTCATTGCCAAGGTTGCTGCAAAGAAGGTTGGCTCTCTCTACCATGTTATAAAACTACTCACATCCAAGCGTCGTATATCTCTACGGAGCCACCATTCGCCGCCACATCTGGGCTGGTGCATCTACTATTAGTCTCTCCCTCTAAGAGATTTCCCCAAAAGAGTCTCCAGCTTAATAAGTCCCGCAATATCAACCAAAATATAACCCCAGTTCCATCGCCACAATGTTGCATCCCTGTTACTGTTTTACAAGTATTTTAACGCCATGTGATCTGATGAACTCATAACATTTGTATCTATTTCTCTCTAAAGATCCTAGATGTTGGAAAGCCTTCTACTCTAGTAGTTTCTTCCATCGAATTGCTAGACTTTGGAATGTCCTTTCGGTTTTCTGCTTTCTTGACTATACTGATATGCAAAAATCAAAGTGTAATGTGAACAGACATCTCGCTGCTGAATTCCCTATTTAGTACTTCTATAGATATGGTCCTAAATAATAGCCTCTTCCGTTCAAGTAGCAATATTTCTTGTTTGGTGTGAAAAAGAACAAAATATAAATAAAAAAAGAAAACACTGCAAAAAGGTTGTCTATAATATAAATCTCACCCGTCTGTTAAATGTATGTATGTATGTATGTATGTATGTATGTATGCCTTAAACTTTCGACAGAGGCGGCAGATTTTCACGAGATCGGTAACGTAAAGTCCCACCCTTCAGACGACAAATTCCGAAGAATTGGTTAAAAACATTAATTCCTTCATCCTCAACTGGACACTTTTCTACAAGGAGGGGTCACTTTTTTCGCCGATATTTTCGAAAGTCATCCCCTCTTTTCGATTGACTAGTCTTAATTTAAACCTTCGCCACTTCCGGTTTGGCGATGGACACAACGGCAAAGAGGTCATTTTTTTTCACATTCGAAGTACTGCCTTACTACCACTTTTTTTTTTTTTGGTCAACACGGGAAACGCTGGGCATCAAGGCTAGTTAAATTATAAATTGAAAAAAAAAAAAGAAAACGTTGGTTAAATTCACAAGTTGAGGAAGATATGGTCATCCACTCTTTCAAACAAGTTGAAAGTAAGACCCTTTGTTGCCAAAGTAGAAACAGTCCTTCCTTATGGTGCTGAGGCATGGGCACTTACAAATGCGCTGAAGAAAAGGCTGGATGGTTGTTCAAAATGCCCTTCAATACATCATGAAGGAGCCACGCAACATACCAACAGCATGAGACACAACTAAGAGGAAGTCAGCAAGCTAGTTCTCTGGATACCAACAGATGGACATCCAAACCGTGGTAGAATAATGATCTACATTGAAAACCTGCTACAGGACACAGCAATGAAAAGTGTTCGGGACTTGCAAACTATCATGCGAGATCGAGAGAATTGGAGAAGTCGTGTGGATTTGGTGGTGAAGCGTCTTGAAAGACGACGGAGACGAGAGAGGAGATAAAATCATGAGAGATGTGTCCTAGCATCTCTATATGAGACGCCTTGTCTTTCAATTTGTCTGTCATGTTTAAGTTTGGTTTTGGCTATTTGAGCTAATATCTAAATGCATATAGACGTGTCGGGCAAAAATACAATTTCACTGCAGTAAAATGTTAAGATAGGACCCTTTATAAATGCACTTTCTTTTTATGGAAGTCGCTCGAGACAAGTCATGAAGCCAAACGTTGTAAGAAGCTAAAAATAAGTCAAAACCAGCCAACAATGAGGTAGAGATGGATAGTTTAAGTCGTAGGAAATCCACTTTTTCAGACTTTAAATTCTCTCTGAGAAGAAGTCAATTTATTTCTAATCGCATGAGGTGCCCCTAACGGGGAATGGTGATGAGGCGTCTTTTTTGTAGACTTACGCCATATTATTTCATCTGGCTACAACCACTGCTAACAAGTTCTCTTATTTTCTATCTGCGCCTAAAACTATAGGTAAATTTCATGAGTTTCTTTCTTAGAATACCGTGTCTGTGGAAGAAAAAACCGCAGGACTGCTTCTCACCTGGCTATGATATAGCCGTTTTCAAGTCTAACGTAAACAAGTTCCTGATCAGCCGTATTGACGAGATGGAACGATAACAATGTCGCCGTAAAGAAAACAACACTAAAGCTTTATTTCAAAACTTTTATAAAAAAAAAATCAATCCAGGCAACTTGATTATTGTAGTAGAGCTGACATCTATTCAATATAGCTCCCTTTCAGCTTCAATCACCACCTTGATACAGGTCCGGAACTGGGAGCATGCTTTTTCCACATACGCCGGCAGGAGCTTGACGAATATTCGGCGGATGGCAGCGATCACGCTGGCTTTGGTATTATTGGAGGTCATGTTGGTGATGTTCTCGACGTTTAATAAAACGAAGTAATCCAACGGGTTCAGGTCGAGGGAGGAGGGGGCCGGTAAGAGAAGGGTGCAAAGTCATAGCACTCCTTCTGGAACCAAGCCTGGGTCTCTTTGAACTTGTGAGCCGGCGCTGAATCCTCCTGCCACACCCAAGGTCTGCTAGCAGCCACTTGATTGTATCAGGAATCGCCACACTATTCAGCACATCCAGATACACTTTTGTGTTGACTTTCAAGCCGACTTCGAAGATGTGGGGTGGCGTGATGTGGCCCTCACTTGAAACCACACCAAAGGCCAAAACTTCAACCAAAAATTTTGTTTTTATCGCCCTGGGCACGTCCCTGTTATTCATGGCAATCGAGCGATGCATTTTGAGACAATGGTCCTGTTTTCATAACTTGGATCGGCAGAGAGCATCTCCGATCTAACTCGTTGGACATTGTGTCATATTCGGACATGATGAGAGTCTCCTATCGCTCTTGGGATTTGTACACAACAGGCTTACTAGTAGATAATCTGCAAAAGAAAAAAAAATAACAAAACAAAAACCACTTTCATCAAACGGCAATAGAATCATGTCGTCTTTTCTAGGCCGACAATTTGATCGTTCACCCTGTATATAAGTAATGTGCAAAATTAAATAAAAAATTAATTGGTTTGCAGACATTAATGAAATCACTTAATGTTAATTAAGGTAAGAGTGATTCCTCCCTAATTATAAACATCGTAATTATTGTCAATCGGTTGGTTGTTTTATTCGTTTACTTACTTTAAAATAGGTATCTTAGTTACTATTTGTGTTTTTCTTATTTTGCTTCTTGCATTCTTGCATAGTTTATTATATATATATATATATATATATATATATATATATATATATATAATTATATATATATACATATATATATATATACATATATATATATACATATATATATATATACATATATATATATATATATATATATATATATATATATATATAAGTTTAGTGGTTAAAGTTAAATTCTGAAAATCAAAATATAGACAAGAATTTATTGTTTGATAAAAGGAATATATAGAAGGAGGTTATGTTAATTTCCTTTATCCATGGATTTTCAATAATGGCTCATCTCATCAGAGGAAATGAAATGCGGCTAGCAAAATGTTCAGCTGTGAATAGACACGTATTTTTCTTTTCAGCACAAATATTGAAAAAGTCTTTTGGATGGTGAACAATAATTATATGAAAATAATTATAGGAAAAGGAGTTTCATACAACCTGGTAATATCTATCTGGATATTTCACCTGATTTTTTTTATCTGTGTCTTATCTCGCTTATATATATATATATATATATATATATATATATATATATATATATATATATATTTATATATATATATATATATATTTATATATATATATA
>NC_136503.1:77418829-77421329 GCF_053919585.1 Euprymna scolopes
CCTAACCCTAAACCCTAACCCTAACCCTAACCCTAAAACCCTAACACTAACCCTAACCCTTTATTTGGCCAACGAACTCTCGTGTTCTGACTTTCTTACTCCTCCCACACCTCCTATCATTCCTCACAGACTCACTGCCTTCCTTGAATCTCTCTCTCTAAAAAACAAAAACAAAAAAAATCCACTCAAAAACTGATGCTCGATTCATACAAGATAATGCAAAAGCAGTCTGAAGAATTCTATACGTTTTTATGATATTTTATCCAAGTATTTTTTTTATTATTGCAAATTGTTATTCCAAAGTGTCCTCACGTCCTGATTGCATTTTTAAAATACACCAGCTAAAAAAAAAAAACAAGCTTTAGTAGGGTGTATTCCAATACCTGCCTTTCATTTGAACTCGAAATCATAAAACTTGATCTCAAAAGATGTATAGCAATAACATACTGAATTTTCAAGAGCCTTCGACGATTTTAAATGTCTTTACAAAAAAACGATGTCCGCTTGTGACTTTACTATTTTCAGTGTTCATGCGTGAAAAAAAAAAGTAAAATACTAACGGGACCTGTGGAAATTACACAGGGGACTCATTCATATGTAATATATTGATGTTTCCATTCTGTATATATTCAGTGTAAATGAAGACGCTCTGATATTATTGTAGCTTTTTTGTTAAAACTGCAAAAGTATTTATCTAAGTTAGCACGAACGCCAGGCAAAGCCCGGTCGTAAAGTACGCTTAAATATGATATTTTAATTCTTACAGATTTCGTATATATTATCATAGAGTTAATGTTCTATCGATTTTTATATATTATAAAGTTGCGATTTAAAAAAATAAAAAATATATATCCATATGACTTGGGTGCATTAGCTTGAATTGAAGCCGAAATAAAAACTTATGACTATCCATTCACGTGAAATCACCCCTTTCTTCACCTTATTTACCCAAATATCTTACTTGATAACAAAAAGTGAATTTGTTATCAAGTAAGATATTTGACTTACTTACAGTTTCATCAAATACTTTTTCAAGCAAAATCCGATCCCGCATTTTGCTAATTCCTACCCTCTGATGAGAAGGAAAGTATTTCTTCGAAACTCCGCGGATTAAGGACTATCATCTTATTTAATGTTTCCATTTCAAATTAAATATGTTTTTAACTCTTTTTCAAATTGTTTTTTAACATGTTTTATTAACTATGTGCTCTTATATATATGTATATATAACTTGAGTTCCTTCAGCCATAATCGAAAGCGAAACCAAAACTTATGAAGAATTCTTGATAAAATTATTTATAAAAAAAAGGAAGAGATTACTGGGATGCCATCAGTTATAATCAAAACCGAAACCAAAACTTTCTCAGTAAAATTATTTATGACAAGAAATGGAAATACATAACAATCAAATGTCTCGGATGTAAGCGTAACACAGAAAATAACACACACGCTATCGTATTAATATATGGATAACTGAATCTAACATTAAATCTTAGCACAGTTGCAAGTTAAAAAAAAAAGAAAAGATTTTTGAATAAAAAAAACCCTAAATATTTAAAACAATTGCATCAAATTAAAACTATATAGGCTAGTAGAAAATAAAAGTCTACTGCGTTCCGTAGGGACTGCCAAATGATTGTGAAGATTCGACCGCATGTTTCCGTGACGTCAGATTTGTGTTAACTATACGAACTATGGAAAAGCAGAAGCGACTTAATGATTTTTTTAAAACTTTTGTTCATCTACTTCAAACTGCAATTAATAATTAATCTTTGGTATAATTTTGATAGGTTTTAAGATTTACACAGTTTAATGATTAATAATATTATAAACGTTTGAATATTAGATTTGAAATACGGTTTTACTGAATGTTCACTTGGTAACCTACGGGGTTCCATATTTTGTTTGGTAAACAAAATATGAAGGGGGCTACAAAATGCTTAATATTTGTGCAATAATATTTTCAAATTGGTTTTAATCTGGCGATAAAATAGCTGACAAGAGTCATGTTTATATTAAAACTTAATATAAAAAAAATAAACACAATTAATTAAAAATCCATGTTGTAACGGAACATTTTGAAATAATGGAATTTTAATCGTTTTAATCTTTTAAAAATTCATTGATGTTTACGAAGTTTCTTTTTCTTGGCAATTCAACCGATTATAGTATATATTAATTCGAGAAAACGCTATTAAAAAAAAACATAATAATATTAAGTTTATATCAATTTTTTAATTGCAACTTGAAGGTAAATTTTTGTTCAATACGTGTATTTAAATTTTTAAAAAATAAATATTTTTTACTTATTTAAACTCTTATGTTTCATAATAAATAGAAATTTCGATAGATTTAAATATATTTTGTTCGAATTTCGAAAAAAAATAAATATGGGGAGAGGGACACGCACTAAAAAAAAAATTCCCCTCGTATATTTTGCGAAAACCGTATTTTATATGTAATTTCATTCTAAAATGGATAAGTATTGAAAATTGCACGA
>NC_136503.1:77426329-77451329 GCF_053919585.1 Euprymna scolopes
CAAAACGATTGCGGAGAATATATTTTACCAAATTGACCGTGTTCTTTAAACAACACACATGTCTACACCCACATGTAATATCTATCTATCTATCTATCTATCTATCTATCTGTATAAATATATATAATCTTTGAACATATACATATACACATATATATATAATACATCTCTCATAGTTATATGGTTATAGATATTGATATATGAATTATTTTCGTATTTCCCCCAAATCACTTCGTACACGACGAAGACCAGTCTGAAACATATAGGTAAAAAAGGAAGCTAACCACGTATATATATATATATATATATATATATATATATATATATATATATATATATATATATATATATATATATATAGATATATATATATATATATACAACCACACTTACTGCATGGGTATCTCCTGCATTCAATGTTTTGTCACTACGCTTCCTACTGCGACTGACAGTGCTTTCTTCGCATAAGCCTCGCATTAAAGCCACATTACAGCAGACGAACAATAATTCATCCTTCATTTTTCAGCACTTCACATTAAAAAAAAAACAAAAAAAACAAAAAACAAAAAAAAAACAGATCCCCCCCTCCTCACTCAAACGCACTTATCTATTTTGTACACGCAAACCAAAATATCCACAACAATCAAGATGTACGTAACTACAGGAATGGACACTTGTATTTTTACCATTTTTATACCCTTACCCATATCCTTTTGATAATTACGGATTTATACCTAATATTGGATTTATGTTTATTTATTTATTATTTTTAAAAAGAAACACTGTTGATCGAATGCTTGTGTGTTTGTAGCAGCGTCTACGGGAGCGTGCTTTGGTGATTTTTTTTTATTTTTATTTTTTTTTTTACCTTTTTACTACCAAAGCCCTCCTTGACGCATCCTCAACTGACCCCTCTGACACAGAAAAAACAAAAAAAACAAAAACAACAACAACAAAACAAAACAAAACAACAACAACAAAAAAACGCAAGTGCTTAAATTGGCGTGGAATAATATTACAGCCCGGATACAAATACCAAACTCGACCCATCTTTAATATTTTTAGTTTCGGCTACCTCCGTGATTTCCAAACCCGCCAACGACAACGGCTACTACCAGTCATCACTGCCAGCTTTTTTCCCTCTATAACCGTCTGCACAACAACAACAACAACAACAACAACAACAACAACAACAACAATAAAAGACACCCGTTATAACTGCTACAACAACAACAACAACAAGTAGAACAGTAATAATAACAACGCTTAATTTAAATAAATAAAAAAAAGATGAAGATGACAACGCCAGCAGCAACAAGATATCATAATAACTACAGGTAGGTCCGACCTCCTTTCTTATCCATTAAACCATTTGAATAATAATCAGCCAATACATTGAACCCCATCCTACCCTCCTCACAAAGATACATAAACAAATAAAGGTCCTTATTCAGAATTCGACTTAATAAAAGGAAAAAAAAATACAATAAAATATTTATGATATACGAATCCGTCAATGAACGAAGATGTCATATTCCCAAAACCACATAACTAGATCCAGTAAGTTTTCTTTAAACTAAGAAAATCAAATTTTATGACGAGCGAGACGGGAGAGCCAGGAACCGCCATGTTTTTTAGAATGTGTTAAAATTCAAGGGCGGACAACTCAATTCGATTAATCGAAATTAAAACAAACCTTGAAATTGCTACAATTTAGTCTTGAAATCGCGAAAATCGTAAAAAAATATTATTTTCTATACATAATAATAAAAAAAAGAAATACTTGATTAATTTAGAGTTCCATCAGTTTGAGTTTTATTGTTATTATTATTCTTTCCTATGACAGGGGCGCGTTTGGAAATCTATTTTTCTCTATTCGGATTAGTGGGGTTCACAATAAATATTATAATATCAATCCCCTCTCTACACAAAGATGCGACACACGACCAGTCGTTTAAAGTGATTAATTTCAGCAAACTCTAAGAGGTGAGACACCCTGAAGTGTTTAAAAATAAGTACCCTCACTCACACACCGCGTGGTAGAGACGGAACTACCTTTTGTTTTTAACCCGGAAGTCATTATACTTGTCTTTAACCTATATATTTCTTTTCAAGGCAGGGATTATCCTCTAACTGACAATTTAAAAGCTTCAGAATCTGTTTTTTTATTTTCGATCGGTCACAAAGTAAATACACGTAGGCCATTATTTTAACCTATTAACGCGACCTGTGGAAATTCCACAGCGGACTCTTTCATATGTAATACATTGATGTTAGCATTCTGTGGATGTTCAGCGTAAATGGGGACGCCCTGATATAATTTGTAGCTCTTTTGTTAAAACTGCAAAGGTATTTATATAAGCTAGCAGGAACGCCCAGTAAAATACGTTTAAATATGATATTTTAATTCATGCAAATTTCGTATATATTATTGAAGGAACAATCTTCTATCGATTTTTATATATTATGAAGTTGTGATTTCAATTGCCTTGACAGAGTTCAAAATAGACTTCGTAGCTTAGTGGAGGGATGCCCTTTTCTCTTCCCTACAATCTCTTTTCCACAGAAGATACGAACCCTTCTCTGCTTTATCGTTATTTTCAAGGCAAGTGCTCATCTGAGCTTCAATCTATACCCCGCTCCCGTCGTCAAAGTTTCACGAAAAACACTCGTCTAGCTAAAACCACTATCAATAATTTCCCACACTCTTTATCTGTGCCTAAACCTAAACATAAACGTGAGATCCATGAACAAAGTTTCTTTCTTAGAACTGCACGCCTGTGGAACTCTCTTCAGTTTGCCTGGTTTCCATCTGACTACAATCCAATTATCTTCAAGTCTAACGTAAACAATTTCTTCATGAAACGTCTCCCTAAGTAATCTAATTTACAAAATTCCCACTACTTATGTTTACTACGTTATAATCACATTGACTAATGTACGCTCATTAACCTTTATTCTTGAGTGGCCTCCGGACCTTGATAAATGGTGACTCCTTTGTAAATTAAAAAAAAAAAAATGGAAGTCCATAACAATTAATCTAACCGGATGTAAGCATGACACAGAAATAACACGCACGCTACCGTATTAATATAGGGATTAGCAGTGGATTAAAATGGACGATTTGTTTATTATAACGTAAACATTCTGGCTATCACTTTTGGCTAAGTACAATGTGTAGTATCTCTGTCCTCAGTCAGTGGAGGAGATATCCTTCTTGAGTGAGGCAATTTACCTCTTTTTAGGGAATTGGATTTTCCCCGTATGAAAAAACGAACCCAGGTTTAATTCACCCCTTTCGGAGAGGCAAGTAAATATGAACAGTCGAAAGTGATGTTTCTTTTTGTACAAAATGGTCAACACATATTAAGGCCCAGAGGCCACTTGAGGATAAGGGTCAATGTGTGTACGATAGTCATTGGGACAATAGCATATTAATCATTAGCAGTGATTATTATAGGACGTTGGACTTGAAGACGACCATATTATAGTCTGCTGGAAAGTAAACCAGCATAACAGAGTTCCACAGGCGGGCAGTTCTAGGAAATAAATTTTTTCATGGAATCCATGTTTAGGTTTAGGCACCTATAGAGAGTGGGGGAAATTTTTTATGGTAGCTGTAGCTAGAGGTTGAAAGATTAGGAACAATTAGATTGAAGTTCAGTCGAGCACTTGCTATGAAAATAACGATAAAGCAGAGGCAAGCCCGTAACGTCTTTTATGTGGTTAAGAGGTTGAGAGAAGAGAAATAGGGCATCACCTACTAGATTACGAAGTCGGTTTTGAACTCTGTTGCCGTCTTTAGTTTAAACGATTTACTTGCCTTCACAGAAGGGCAAAATTGGGCAAAAGATCGGGGTTTTATTGTGGGTAAAATCCAGCTCCCCAAAAGGAGCACTCTGGATTGGAGCAAAAATAAAAGTTGCTTCAGTATAGAAAGAGTTCTTCTTCAGTGGTCGATGACTAAAAAATATAATAATATCAGAATAGATACTATATTTTGCTCCTAGACAAAAGCCCTACAACACATGCTACTGTGATTGGTTTACATTTTATATTTTCAATTTTTGGGAAGGGGCCAAAGATGTGTTCGGGGATGAGATAGAGTGCAAGTAGTGTGATATCGAAAAAAAAATTGCTGTCTTGAATTAAGTTGTAAAGTCAAACGTCAAGTATCATTGGTCCCTTTGTGGAAAACGTGGATTTTCAAATTCTACTCCTATCGTATCGAAGACCACATAAATAAATATACAGCCACAAAAAAAACGTACTCATATTTTAATCGGTATCAGCATTGTCTGGCCGATAATAGTCATCAATTTGAACATTTGCAAACATGATTCTTCAGTTATATTTGTCTTCTGTATTCGAAGCTATTCCGTTTCACCCTGTGTTCATAAATAAAGGTCTTAACGTCCTCCGAAGTGTGAGTACATTTTTATATTTTTGTGATACCCTGCATATTAATATAATTGTGTGACCACTTCTCGTGTGTCTCGGTACGTATACGGCATAATCACGTTTGACGCACCGGTTCCCGTAAGATCACTGAAGTTAAGCAACGATGAGTCTGGCCAGTACCAGATAGGTGACCATTTGAAACTTCCAGGTGCTGTATGTGCTCTCCGCTTATCTCGGCATTGTTTCCAGTCATCCTAGACTTTTCCTTGCCACTTTACTGAAGCAGTGCCGATTCAGGAGAGGTGTGGTTAGAGGATTGCGCAATCTTTGACTCATAATTACACGCGCAGCTGCCCCTACAAAGGGTATCCTTTGTCTTTCGAGGCACCATTCAGGCCTGAGGTATGTGTTTCTCGTCTCTACGTGACTAAAACATTGTTATTTGTATTTGGTTAATTGCTCATCGATAATTGATATATTGATATGCATATATATATATATATATATATATATATAAATATACACATGCACATATATATATATATCTATATATCTATCTATCTACACACACACACACACACACACACACATATATATATATATATATATATATATATATATATATATATATATATATAATAGAGTAAAGTACCAACATAACATTTTGAAGACCCAATTAAAAAATGATATGATGATGCAGTTTAATCCGTCAGAATGCATTTCGACTTCTTCGTAAATATGTAAGCCGTTTTTATTTTTCGGTCGTAGCTGACACAACGAAATCATTCGCCTCGTGACCCTTACAGACTTGAAGGTAAATTAGAAGCATTTACAATGTGGAATAAAATGCTATTTAAAGTGGCTTTAAAATTTATTTTGAAAATCGTCATGTATTAAATGATTTGAACGTTTGTATGTTTGTATAGATATACTAGCAGAGAGACCGTCGTTGTCTGGGATAGAAAAAGGATCAACAAATGTTCCATCCTTCCATACATTTGTTATCGCTGAAATCGCCCGTTTATTAATCAAATCGATTGATTGCCTGCTCTAGTAAAGACCCCACTCCCGATAGTGTTTATTAAGCTATCTGTAAGCTTATATATATATATATATATATATATATACATTTTCAATTTGTCTTTACATAAGCAGTAATTTGTTGCTACACACTCATGAACATGTTTTAATCTTCTACACCGAAACAAGCTCATGACTGTGTCGCAACAAATTACTGTTTATGTAAAGACAAATTGAAAATGTAACTTGCTCTACTTCTGTATTGAGCACTCTTGTATTAACCTCGTTATTTTTCACTGGTTACCCTACCTTTGTAAAATAGCAACCTCAAATTATCTCTCTCTCTCTCTCTCTCTCTCTATATATATATATATATATATATATATATATATATATATATATATATATGTATGTGTGTGAGTGTGTGTGTGTGTGTGTATGTGTACGTATATAAGAGGAACACAGAAAGAAAGAAAGAAAGAAAGAAAGGGAAAAATGGCACCTGTAAACGAAACAACAGGTTTGTTATTCTTAGTTGTTGCACCGTGGTGATGTCTGCTAATGGTTCTGCTATTATCCTACAGCAGAGAAAATAGAACACACGCGTACGCACACGGATACACGCGCGTGCACGCACGCACACACACACGACACAGACATATATGTATGTATGTGTGTGTGTATGTGTGTGTGTGTATGTATATATATATAAAATAGCTAGCTAGGTCGATAGATATGGGTATAATCAACCAAGGAAAAAATCACGTCGTCTGCTAATGTTTCTGCTATTATCACAGGGAAATTCAAATACGTTCAATATCGCAAAACAACAACATAACGACATCATTTGTGTGCGATATATCTCCTCTACTGCAAGATAGTTTTTGCTACTGCGGTACAATCATTTTAATATATATTTATATATATATATATATATATATATATATATATATATATATATATATATACTTGCTGTACCCTGCCACGCGTTTCTGTGGCTCAATTTGGTGTAATAGAAAAATTCTAATAAAAAGAGAAAATGCATGTTTCTTATATTCTTAGTACAGCAATCAACTCTAAAAAGTTAAAAAAAAAAAAAAGGCGAAAATGAAAAAAAAAAAAAAGAAAAAATGGTACTCTTGCAGAATTGGATTCGGATCGGGAGTTATCGTCAATCATAGCTTGGGCTCGACCAACATTCAGTGGATTAAGCCGAACGTTGCTAAAACGTTGAAACACTAAATAGAGTTTTTTTTTTATTTATTGTATTAAAAAAATGTGAGTTTTTAATTAATATTTGGGTGAGGTTACTATACACAGATTCGAAAAAGTTGTCCAAAAACGAATAAATGAAAGCAAAGGTAAGGTAAATTACGTTTCTACCTAACTGGATAATTTTTTAGTGTTTTTATTTAATGTAAAATGTTTAATCAGCTCGAAAAACTCAGTGTTTATCGATGTATTTGAAAAAGACGAATGGTCGCGGACTCAGTTGAATACGTTAAGTTTGAGAAAATCAGTTAAAAACTAAAAATCTATACAAAACTGTGCCAGACACCCACTGAGTATATGTTATCGTGACATAGGCTTACATATTCAGTGGGTTTCTGACGGTATTTTGTACAGTTTTTTAGTTTTAAATCATTTTCCCAAACTTAACATCATCAACAGTGTCCGCCACCATTTGTATTTTTCAAATACACTGATAAACACTGTTTTTCGAGCCGGCTAAACGTTACAGTAAATAAAACGGGTTCGTATTACTAAGCACAGAAACGAAAAAGTCGTCGAAAAATAAATGTAACAAATAAATGTTATCAAAGATTAGATAAGTTACTTTTCTACCTAACTGGATAAGATTTTAGTGTTTTTATTTAGTGTAAAATGTTTAATCGGTCTGAAAACATTTAGTGTTTATCGGTATATTTGAAAAATACAAATGGCGACAGACTGTGTTGAACACGTTAATTTGGGAAAATGAGTTAAAAGTAAAAAAAACTATACAAAATACTGTCAGGAACTCTCAATATATGTTATCGTGACATAGGCAGACATGTTTTTTAACAGTATTTTGTATAGTTTTTTAGTTTTAACTCATTTTCACTAATTTAACGTGTTTAACACAGAGTCTGCTGTCATGTGTAATTTTCAAATATAGCAGTAAACGCTGTGTTTTTCGAGCTGAATAAACATTTTACATTAAAAAAACAAAAAAAATTATCCATTTGTGTAATAAAGTAACATATCTTGCCTTTGAATTATGTTTTTTTTACTTATCGAGTAAACAGAAAAATGAAATCTTCTAACTCGTTTCGTCAAATCGTGGTGTATGAAATGAATTGAACTGGAAGTTCAGTTCTACCAACAAGACAGGTTCGCACTAACGACTTACGAAAAATATTTTTATTTTATTTAATATTTTTATAATTGGCGATGTTAATTTATTTTAATAACATAGAAACGTCCCTCGACTTTAAAGATGGGTTGTTTGAAAATTTCAAATAAATTGGTAATGTAGAAATATGGTTTTATCGACTTTGAACGAACCAAGACTTACATTATATATATATATATATATATATATATATATATATATATATATATATATATATATATATATATATATATATGAAATTTATTACTGTGAGTCCAGAATGAGTTTACATATTGTTTCAGCTAGAGGAAAATCCTCAAAAAGAAGAGGAAATATCCAACTAGCATCGTCAGAATTCATAGATGGACCCTTTTTGAGGATTTTCTTCTAGCTGAAACAATATGTAAACTCATTCTGGACTCACAGTAATAAATTTCCTATATACTGCTCTGGCTACACATTGAGCACTCTTGTCCGGTTTTTTCACCACTGGTAAATATATATATATATATATATATATATATATATATATATATATATATATATATATATATATATAAAGAAAACATAAAACTTTGAAATATATATATATATATATATATATATATATATATATATATATATATATATATATATATATATACGGCATAATCGCGTTGACACACCGGTTCTCGTCAGATCACCGAAGTCGAAGTTAAGCAACGTTGAGCCTGGTTAGTATGAAGGTGGGATACCATTTGCGATTTCTAAGCGCTGTATATGCTCTCTGCTCCGCTTATCTCGGCATTTGTTTCCAGTCGTCATGTACTTCACTTGCCACTGGTATTTAACAATGTCGTCTCAGGAGAGGTGTGGTTGGAGATTGCGCACCTCCTGCCACAAAAAATTCACGCGCAAGCAACCCTTTCTGTGTATACATAGTCTGTCCAAGACTGAAGGAGCCTGCTTAAATATATATCAGGTAAGGAAGACATTTTTATAACATGAATAGGCTAACCAAATTGATTAAGAGTAGGAAGCTAGATCTATCATCTGTAACATTTTTGTTCTTAAGATTAAGGTAGGTGTAAATCCCCGAAAAGTGTTTCATGGCAATCAACTGATGATCCCTTTAAATTAACATTAGTACTATAGTAAATTCGAGAGAGAGAATTGATGCATTGATTGCAGGTGATTGAATGACTTACTGACTAAATAGTTTTCTAACGAATATAAAAAATCTAAAAATTAAATAAGTTTTTTTTATATAGTTTAAAGGTGAAAAAACTTCCAAAATAATATATATATATATATATATATATATATATATAATCCAAAATTATTTTCAAGTTAACAAGTTGAGTAATTCTGCAAACTTAAAGCAAGTATATATATTAATCTTAATAGAATAATATTAACCAGATGAAAAACCTTAATATAACCAGATGAAAAACCAGATGAAAAACCTTAATATAAAATATCTAAAAATTAAATAAGGTTTTTTATATAGTTTAAAGGTGAAAAAACTTCCAAAATAATATATATATATATATATATATATATATATATATATAAAATCCAAAATTATTTTCTTAATATTCGAGATAGAACATTGATATAAAAAATTGAATTTAAATTCTGTAAATTATAATTTACAGCAAATTTACTATTCAATAAGGAATAAAACCTTTTAAATATTCCTTATTCCGTGGAGTTTCAAAGAGTAACTCTTACCTTCAGAGGAAATTAGTTAGCCAAATGATATTCAGAGGCAAGCTGTACATTTTGCTGGTTAGCACATGAATTAAGAACTTTAAATTATGTAGCATTCTATATTTGTATAAAAATTGATAGTAAAGTGAGAATGTATAGGTTAAACAGATATTCCTGATGAAGTCCATGCAGACGTAGAAAAAAATGGAATAAATAGATAAATTGCTAATGTTTTGTGTAATATGTAAATTTTCCCATTCTTCTTTCTTTTCCATTTTGGAAGTAGAAATTTCAACGATTTTTATCATCTACAACAGATGTGACTGTTATTTGTGACGTTAAATGTAACCACTATTTGTAACATTAGATATGACCGTTATTTGTGACATTCGATATGACCGTTATTTGTGACATTCGATATGACCATTATTTGTGACATTAGATGTGACCGTTATTTGTGACTGACCCTTGTTTGTGACGTTAGATTTGACGTTATTTGAGACATTAAATGAGATCGTTATTTGTGACGACAGATGTTACCATTATTTGTGACGCTAAATGTTACAGTTATTTGTGACGCTAAATTTGAGAGTTATTTGTGACGCTAGATGTGACTTTTATTTGTGACATACGATGTGACCATTATTTGTGACGTTAGATGTAACATTTATTTGTGGCGCTAGATAAAACCGTTATTTATGACGCTAGATGTGACCCTTATTTGTGACGTTAGCTGTGACCATTATTTTTGACGTCAGATGTGATGCATACAAGGATGTAGTTACATTCGTTAAACAATGGGTTCGACTGTATTACCTTTCTTCCTTTAGAAATTGTTTTTATCCATGCGAAGTGGTAAAATATATTTTATAACTGCGTGGCCACGTATGCTATTTTTAAAGGATATCATAATAGGAATATATAACAGAAGCAACATGATTATAGATAACCGTAATCACGGGTTTTATTATATATCTAGACAATGTTTCTCTTAGTCTGTTTGTTTGTCTGTCTGTCCGTTCCGCTTTTCTCGGAAACTACTGAGCTGATCTGACTGGGATTTTGTAGGGAACTTTGGTATGTTAAGTTACAACGTACCACGTGCTATGGCATCCGTTCGATGCACAGTAAGGCATCAATAGAAATCAATAGGATTAGTACTTAATACAAAATTGAGGACACATTTGACTATATTCAACCATCTATTGGACATACAGCACGCATTCTCTGTTAACTAGCTATAACTTTGGCACGTTTTTAACGGACAAAAATTCTATCAACGTGACAAAATGAATGAATGTATGAATTCATTTAAAACAATACAATTTCATCAACTCTCAGTAGCGGGGTTGTGAGTTCAGATAACATCGGATGTCTTGCTATCTGATCTACAATCCCTGCGAGTGGACAACCCAGATAGAGGAAATGACCATTAAAACGCAAGCGTAGAGAATTGATTTCTCTCTGGTATCAACATGGTCACCACAGAAAAAAAAAAAATTCGTTTATGAACGGTCTCTATATTTTCTTTTAGTAGCAGACAAGTTAGCACGGAGACTAATATATATATATATATATATATATATATATATATATATATATATATATATATATATATATATATCAAAACCAAAGCAAAATATGATGAAAGTAAAAATAAAATAGATAAACCCCATAATTTATTATACCATACCTGTTCACACTGAAACACTTATCACAATATTCTGTGGATCTATATTAAAAAACCTTGTTAAACTTTGTGACATATTTCCATTCTATGGAGGTCAGGCGTGAACGAACACCCCATAATTTTATTATACCATATTTCTTCAAACTGAAACATAATTATCAAAGTATACTTACGCAGATAGACATGAAAAGTCCTTATTAAATTAAATTAAATTATTGCCTATTTCGATTCTATGGAGGCCAGGCGCGAACGCAGACCCCACAATTTTATTATACCATCCCTATTTAAGTTAAAACATACTTATCAAAGTATTATTATGTACATCTGTATCAAAAACACATGTAAATGTTATTTTTGATTTTTAAATTTTTTATTTCCATACTTTGTGGACCAGGTTCGAACGCAGACACCACAATTTTAATGAACCCGCGTTCTGCAGGAAAAAAAAACATACCCATTTCTGTGTCTCGATACATCTATCATTATATGTAATCAGTTTTTTAAAATAGTCAACCATATAGGAGCCTATTCGTGACCAGACACACACACACAGAGCTTTATATATATATATATATATATATATATATATATATATATATATATATATATATATATATATATATATATATATAAACGGTCTTTGCGAATGAAGCCAGAGATGGCTTGTGTTACCGGGTTCGAATCTATCGACTAGTGTTAATCGTAACACCCCGCACTGAAGATTCCCAAAAGGATAAAACACTAGTGTCTGTAGGTATTTAATAATTATTATAGTAAATAATTATGTCAGCCCCTTTAAGAAACTCGTTTCTTATCGTTGAGCACTTTCAGTTGAATTAAGTCGGTCAATTTAGCTGCTCTGCATATATATATATATATATATATATATATATATATTATGCATAGATACTCATATAATGACTAGATCACTGTGACTGACATAAAAACATTTAAAAATAAAATGTTTAATTTCAACGTTATTTCACGCGGTTAATGATAGCAGAATGGATACGGTCTTTGCTAATCAAGCAAGAGATGACTTGTGTTGCCGGGTTCGAATTTATCGACTAGTGTTAATCGTGACACCCTGCACTGAAAATTCCCGAAAAGAATGAAAGCTAATGTCTGTAGGTATTTAATTATTAGTTATAAATAATTACACACACACACACACACACACACACACATATATATATATATATATATATATATATATATATATATATATATATATATATATATATATATATATCAGTGGCTTTTTATATCGGACTTAAGACCGGGGGACCATAAAATAGATAAGCAGACACATTTTTGGAAACTGGAAGTAAGAAACCGGATGGACGGTTTAAACGCCCAAGCAAGCAAACTGATCTAAGTTTGATGTTTAAAACGTTTGACGCTTGTGCGTTTAAACAGTCAACACTTAGATCAGCTTGCTTGCTTGGGCGTTTACACCGTCCATCCGGTTTTTGATTCTCGGTTTCCAAATATTCGTCTTCTTACCTATTTCATGGCCGCCCTGTGTCAAGTATAATCTTAAATGCCACTGTTGCCATTCAAATCATACAGAAGGTCAACAATATTTTTTTTGTTTTAACTTATTTTAACGTGTTTTCCTTACAAATAAATGTAATTTTACCCCGTTTAGTAAGGAAAAAAAACTGATTTTAATATACAGGGTGTCCGTAAAGTTACTATACAGTCTTATTGTTTTATTGTATTATATTTGTATTAATAGTTAATTTTTTTTTTACAGGTTTATTTAATCAAGCAAGACTGTATACTAACTTTACGGACACCCTGTATATATCTATCTATACAATTATAAAACTCAGATCAGCTTACTTGCTTATGCGTTTAAACCGTCCATCCAGTTTGTGACTTCCGGTTTCAAAAAATCCGTCTGCTTACCTATTCTATGGCCGGCCTGCCTTAAGTCCGATATTAAAAGTCACTATTGTTATTCAAATAATTCACAAGGTCAACAATATTTTTTAAAACTTTTTTTTTATGTGGTTTCCTTACAAATAAATGTAATTTAACCCCGTTGATTAAAAAAAAAAAAACTGATTTAAATATAAATATTTAATATATAACCATAATCATATTTATAACCATATTTACTGCTTTTAGTAGCGCTCCTGTGGATTCTGACGATTTATTATTATTTTTTTTTCATGCCTTGCTTAAAAAATATTTTCTCTTTAAGGAGGGGGGGCGTAGAAACTTGGTTTTAGTAGTGCTTTTAGTAGGGTCTTCTAAATTTTATTTAGGTCTTGCAGTAGAGCTCTGGAGGTATCCTGAGCATTATTTTTTCACTCATCACTTCTCAAAACAATAAAAGACCATATAATCTCGAAATCACTTTTTATTCTGAACATTTTTCACCTCACTCTTTAAGGGCCACCGGGTAGACTAGTACTATTTAGAAAATAGCACAGGTCGTTAAATGAAAAAAAAAAACCGTTCAACATGACGTAGATAAATAAATAAATAAAAAATAATGACGGGGGGCAGACCGAACTTTTCTCAAAGTTAAAAGTCGGAAAAAATTAAAACAAAATAATAATAATGAATGGAGGGAGGGCGGCTGAAGAAGCTAACGTTAAATTGGGGCTGTAAATCGGTTCTGAAAATTGATGATTGATTTACTAGAACGTTATATGTGAAACTGAACCCCCTTTCAAATCTTTAAAAATTCATTTTTTCATTTTTTTTTAATAATCTGGAAGCTTAGTGTCAAATAATCCGCAGAAATAGTTGGAAAAAAAAGACGAAAAAGAAAAAAATTGTAAGGAGGGTGTCCATTGTTCAGTGCACCTACATATTTTTAAAAATATTTTCTTTACTCAAAGTGTGAGTGATTAAAACTAGAACATCATTAAAAAAATACGTTTTACGTGTCCAAAATTATTTATTTGATTATTTATTTGTAGTTTTCATTGCAAATTGGAATTGTTTTTGAACAAAAAGACAAAACAAATATGTTTTTCTAATGTAAACCAAACAAACTACTTGATCAATTTACATATTTAAAAAAAAAAAAAAAGTTTTTTTTTACGACCTAACCCAGCGTAGTTTACTGCCTAAAAAGAAATCTAAATCTACTTTGTTTTGGCTAATACACCCCAACGGCCGTTAAAGATAATATAAAAGAAGGATTTTTTAAAAAAATAATTAAAATTTAATATTTTAGCAGGGGGGGGGATCATTTTCCTATATAAATTTAACGTAAATTGAAACTCCACTTCTTGGCGACGTAGCGAGACATGTAATCGTTAGCATTTTTTTTTCAAGTTTGGTGCAGGAGTGGGGGCAGAAAGGAGAAATGGCGCGGGGTGGAGTCATGAGTTCCAGACATTTTAAAAATACGTAGAAACGTGTGTGTGTGAGGAGGCTTTTCATATTTTTTAAGATTTGCTTTGAAAATGTCTCACCGTTAAATATTACTTTATCAGTTAATTATTATTGCATGATTTTTTTAAGGCTGTTTACACACACACACACACACACACACACACACACACACACACACACACACACACACACACACACGCATGCACACACAGAAATAAACAAAACTAGAGTGGATTTGTGCAATGCATAATCCCTCCTTGTATTTTTTCTTTTCGTTTTATTTTTCATTTTTTTTCAACGGATTACACCTCTCTTATATAAAGAATTTTCAATTTAATCTAAGGGCAATAATGTTAAGACTTTATTATTCAATGTATTCTGTATTGTTCTCACTGGTCGCCATGTTTGTTTTCGTGCGCGCGTGCATTCAATTTTTGTACGCGCGCGAAATTGTGTATTGTTTTCACTGGTCGCCACGTTTGTTTTCGCACGCGCATGCATTCAACTTTTTGCGCGTTTATACATTAATTCTGTATACTCACTTGCGCTTTTATACATTAATTACTTCTGTATACTCACTATTCCATAGTTAGTTATAACATATACTGACCCAACGGGTCACCGGTAGTCTAGTATATGTATAAATATTAGTGTTGGGACGATTAATCGGAATCGAAAAAATATCAGAACTTTTAGGAGTATCGGAATCGGAATTTTATTTTACTGAATTTAATTTCAAATTTTCATTATATATACTAGCAGATTTGCCGGCGCAGAATCTTTTACTTTTGTTTCCCCAGACTCATGACGTCATACGTGTTTATTAGTATATATATATATATATATATATATATATATATATATATATATATATATATATATATATGTGTGTGTGTGTGTTTGTGTGTGTGTTTGTGTGTGTGTTTATCTGTATATATATATATATATGTGTGTGTGTGTGTGTGTGTGTGTGTGTGTGTGTGTGTGTGTGTGTGTGTGTGTGGGTGTGGGTGTGTGTGTGTGTGTATTTATGATGAAAATAATGGAAATAATATTCCGACAAAATAGATAAATAAAAAGGAAAAAACCGAGTTATTTGTTCATCAACGTTTCGTCTTTATTCATCCATAGTAAGGCTCGAAATAAAGACGACACGTTGATGAACACACAACTCGGTTTATTCCTTTCTATTTCTCTATGTGTATTTATATGTACACAATGATATGACGTTATGCATGACGTCTTTGTGAACAACAAACAAACAAAAAAACAGACAGAAATACATACATATATATATATATGTACACACAGACACACAGACACACACACACACACACACACACACATATATATATATATATATATATATATATATATATATATATATATATATATATATATATATATATATTATGGCACATATATTAGCGTATGGACTCATGTTTATTCATACGTAAGTAAACATGCGATCTTATTGCTTGAATCCCGTCCAAGTGCACGTGCCCTTATTCTCTTTGTAAAATGTCGGCGTCTCTCCTTGCGCTTAGCTTCAGCAACGAAGAGTAAATATCGAAAGGGTTTTCCAGCCAATCCGTCTTTCTATCTTCTTCATTTTCAGCCCCGGACTCACCCTACATTACACTCTCCTCTACCTTGATATCGTCCATTAAAATTTGTAATCAGAAACTCTTTCTCTATCTCTCGATCACATACACGCTTTCTTTCTATCACAATATATTTATCTCTTTCACTATATCTCTGTGTATTTCTCTATTTTCTCTCTTTCAACTCCACCTCTCTCTCCCTCTCCCTCTTTTCTCAATCCCCTTGAATCCCTATAAACTGTCTCAAACTGTTAAATGACTTTTTTGATGCAAATATGATGAACTTCATATTATTTGTTTCCTGTGATGATGCATTGACCGGAAAAAATTATTGTATATTTTGCAAACCTCTTCCTCTCCGATGAAAAGAATTGCGTTCTTCGAAACTCCATGGAATAAGGGGGTTCTTGTCTTATATATACTCATTGTCGAATAATTAAAATTTTGTATACCTTCCTTATAGGTTCATAAGTTTTTTTGTTAAGATTTTGGTAAGATTTATATATATATATATATATATATATATATATATATATATATATATATATATGGTGCGTGTGTGTGTGTGTGTGCGTTCATCACCAAGTCGTAGACGAAACATCTATCTATGTATAACAACTTGACAGCATCATATTAATATATATATATATATATATATATATATATATATATATATATATATATATATATATATATACTAGTTGTACCCTGCCACGCGTTGCTGTGGCTCAATTTGGTGTAATGGCAAAATCATCATATTAAGAACGCCATATTAAAAATGGCTTTTGGAATGAATACCACAGTTCACCCCATGTTAAAACTTTTTTTCTTTTTTTAATAAATTGTTAGTTGAAAGCACAGAATAGTTACACAGGATTATATTTTCAATAATCACGTAAATATAAACAAACTCACTGTTTACGATATGTGTACACCGGTGTCGACTCAACGTGTCCCTTTTTTTGATAACAGGGTTGTAGGCTATTTGTACAGCTAAACAGCAAATCTGCCTTTTTTATAATTTCACGCTATCTTATTGTTTAATAATAAACACCCTCCCCTCGCCAATGTAAAAAATAAAGAATAAAAATGTTATTATTTCAGCACGATACGAAAAATGCATAATAAACTGTACTTTCACCTAACAATTTGTAGTTTTAGTAATAAAATAAAATTTTGGGTACTTATATATTTTTTGTTACTATGCTGAAATAATAATGTTAATATTTTGAAAGGCATTCGTAACATGGGAAGGATAGTAAAAATATAAAAAAAAATAAAAAGATATCGTGAAAGTTTAATCTAACAACAAAAAAAAAAACTGTGTAAAAATAGCGTGATATCAAAAATGCATAAGCACCAAAATGGGGTTTAATTTTACAGGAGATATTGTTCCCGGGTGCATACGATAGCATATGGTAACCGTATTATGTTTACGTATATTTTTTTTAATATCTAATAAATGTAAGGTGGAAACACAAAATAGTTAGAAAACATCCCCACATACTCCGTAAGAATGGTTTTCCAAATAATAACGATATGATTCAGCACGGCTCCAAAACTAAATAAGAACCGAAAATTTCATTTTTATTGATCAATGTTTGTCATTCTAAATAAAATGAAAGACATGTAATCATTTCAAAACTTCCTCTTGCAGTTTATTTTTTTAATTTGTTAAGCACATGATCACATTTTCAATAAGTATGTTATTATATTTTACCCATTTAAAGGTTGTAAAACATGTAAACAAACTTTTGCTCGATACGGGTGACGACTTTTAAGAGTCCCTTTTAGTGATTACCTGGTGTGAGGATATATGTACAACTAAACGGCCAATCTGCCCCCCAAAAATCCGGTATTATTTTACTTTAAGGCCTGTCTCACGTTCGTATATAAGAAAATAATGCTTTGTAGATTTATTTCGGTGTGCTCAAAACGAATCTGCAGACCGTTTCCGTCGCAAAAAAAGTAGTTTTCATGATATGAAGAAATTACTTTTTCGAAAAGTGGGTGATCACTTTGTGATGTAAATGTAACCTGGAATGAGCACCCACTTTGTGGCCACGTGAGAGAGCGGCATTTTTGTGTGTTTATTTTTGTTTGATTTCCTTTGCATGGTAATAAGCCCTGGATTCTGGGACTATTTTCCATTTCACAGCCCTAGCCATCGTTTACGCTACGCATGACCATAAACGAAGGCTGGTAAATATGCACTCGCGTACCAAACGGCCTTGTCAAAAAAACCTTATATGCAATAAACACGAAAGAAAATGCCCCTTCTCTCAGGTGGCCAGAAAGTGAGTGCTCATGTTAAGTTAAATTTACATGGAAAAGTGATCACCAAGTTTTCGGAAAAGTAAATTCCCCATATCATGTAAAGTATTCTTTGCGACGGACATGGTTTACAGTTTCGTTTTAGCACACCGAAATCTACAAAAAAATGTTTTGTTATATACGAACGTTAGACGGGCCTTCGGGGGAGAAAAGTTTTTAAACAGATATTGAAATATTGTGATTCAGAAGTCATCAACTCATGGTGTATGGGTAAAAATAGTTCCGGATTTACTGAAAATATTTTTATTTTATTTAATAATAATTTCTGTGCTACTATTTTAACGATTTTTTAAAAACCGTTATGTTTCGTCATTTCAAAATGGTAAACCGGAAGTATATTCGCTAATCGGCTTGGATAAAATCGGAAATTTTCCCCGACGAATAAAATTTTTTTTTTAATAAGTTAATATTTACTTTTTAATATTTAAAAACACAGGTAGATGATAAAGATTCGCTGTTACAAAATTTCACAGAAAACGGGATTGTAAATTTCTAGTTTATCGATTTTGAATCAACCAGACGTTACATTTATATATATATATATATATATATATATATATATATATATATATATATATATATATATATATATATATATATATATATATGAGCATACAGTTAATAAAACATGTTAAAAACACTTTGAAAAAGAGTTAAAAACATATTTAATCTTAAAAGGAAACACTTAATAAGTGGATAGTCCTTAATCCGCGGAGTTTCGAAGAAATTCTTTCCTTCTCATCAGAGGGTAGGAATTAGCAAAATGCGGGATCGGATTTTACATACAAAAGTATTTGATGAAACAACAAGTAAGTTAAATATCTTACTTGATAAGAAAAAGTTGGACAGAGGGTATATGGTGAGGAAAAAGGTGATTACACGGGAATAGATAGTTTGATGAAAGGTAAATAATCCAATGACGGTATAATCCATAATATATATATATATATATATATATATATATATATATATATATATATATATATATATGTATATATAATATATATATATATATTATATATATATGTATATATATATAATGAGGGAGAGGAAGAGAAAGGGAGAAAGAAAGTTCGAGAGAGATAGATTTAGAGATGCCTGGTTCATGTGGATACATTCGCTGCGTCTCGTCACATTGGCATCGAAACAGCTGTCTGTGGATATATATGCACCGACATGACAGAAAAGAAGAGACACTAAGATAAATTCCTTTCCTAAGATTAATATATGCTTATTTATATGTACAGATTAGAATGGTGCTGAAATAACTTAGAGTATTTCATAAAAATTGCATCATTAAAGCATGCCACGAACCAAAGGAGCATGAGACCTATCAAAATTTCTGCGAGGGCAAATCGTTGGTCAACACGAAGGTGGTCTCACTCAACACAAAATAGCAGGAAATCTTTCAATACGCCTTCTTACTCTTAATAGAGGGATATTACAATTTACTCTTAATAGAGTGATATTACAAATTACTCTTAATAGAGTGATATTACAATTCTCAGGAATGGGCAAATAGTGCACAAAACCCCATTCAGGTCGCCCCGGGCTTCTCTCATAGAACCTTGCGTTTTGTGAAAAGAAATGTTGAAGTGGGTCCTCAGTGCAAAACCTTTGACATTGCAACACACATTGGTGTCAGTCCCAGAACAGCTGTCAGGTATCTTCCCAATCTGGGTTACTAATTTGGTAGAATTGCAAGAAGGAAACCTCTTCTTCAACCTGCTAATATTAGCGCAGAAAAAGATTGGGCTCGTAAGAGTGTGGATGATCTTTTGGACCAATGTCATTTTTGAGTCATTATTTGTATTATTTCCCGACAATGGAGGGTATGGGTATAGCTATGGAGGCTCCTTCGGCAAGAGTTTGATTTAAAACGACTGCAACCACCGCTGAAATATAGGGGGTGCAATTTGGAGTGATAGTTGCTCAGACATGGTGGATTGCGAAGGAAACATCAATTCTGGTAAGTATGTTTCGATATTACACGAAGGACGCCTACCAATATTCTCAAGTGGTAAAATGAACCAAATTAACTGCTATGGCGACACAATATTTCTTGAGCCAAAAAAAAAAAAAAAAAGGATTAATAAATTTCATAGCAAAATCAGTCCCTTGATATGAATCCAATGGAAAACCTTTGAGGCATATTAGACTGGAAAATTCGCAAAAAGAAAAAGAAGCCATCTTCTAAGCCTGGAATTTAAGTTCAGCCCGACTTTGCTCGGGCCCTATGTGCTGTTCATAACTTGTCCTACGTGTAAATAAAATTTATGTAAGATATCAAACGTTTAGAGTAATTTCGTAAAGACCGCAGAAGTCAAGTTTTTTAAATTGACCCCAATTTTGACCCTTTAAAATTAATTATTTTGGCCTCAAATCAAAATAAAAGTTTTACCCATGTGCAAGTTACCTACATCTAAAATCTTATGTCTTTAGACCCAATATTGGCGGGGGAATTTGGTAGAAACTGCAAAAGTCAGCTCTTTCGACTGGTTGGACGGCCTTTCCCGGGTGTTTTGATGTGTATGTTGAGCAAAAAAAAAAAAAAAAAAGTGGCAGCAACGAGGAAAAGAACGAGGTAAAACCTAACGTTTATGCTGTTACGGCCACCGACAAACCGGAAGCGACATTTTAAAAAATTAAGGCTAGACAATCTAAAGCAGAGGATAATTTTAAAAAATATCGGCGAAAAAAGTGACCCCCCCTGTAGAAAAGTGCCTAGTTGAAGAGGAAGATATTAATGTTTTTAGCCAAATTTTCGATATTTGTCGTATGAAAGGTCGACTTTTAAAACGATACTGATCTTGGTAAAATCCGTCGCCTCTATTGAAAGTTTAAGGCAGACATGCAAACAGAACACTGCCAGAAATATAAAATATCTTTGTGTGAAATTTGCAAAAAATAGGCCCAGTCTTTCGGAACCTATGAGGAAGGAACTCACAAACACACATAAAGCTACTGTTTGTCTGTGTATTTGTGTGTCTGTCTGTGTGTGTACATTTCTCTACGCAATAACTCTGTCAATTTTTAGTGTACAGACTTGAAATTTGATATACAGGGTACTGAGATTTGGGAAAATCGATGTGATTGATTTGTCTCCAGAAATTTGGCGAGTAAGGGGTCAAACTTCAACAATTTGACCTTTGAGAACTCTACCAAACTCCTCCGACAATTTTGTGTCTAAACACTTGAAATTTTAGATATAGGTTCCTTGGACATGGATCTAGCTTAATAGCTTGAGTTGGGCCAAAAACAATTAATGTTAAGGGGTTATAATAGGGGTCAAAGTTTAAAAAAAGTGACTGTTTTTTTTTGCCCAACATACACCTCCAAACACCCGGGCAACACCGAGCACCCATGCTAGTGTATATTTCTAAAAGAATATCTGAACTATCGAAGAACGAGAGTTTTTATGACAAAAATAAAGATTATTACAATGAAGCTCTACACAGATCGGGATACCATGGGGAAATAAAATACACAAAGAGAGCAAACAGTAAGTATAAAACATCTAACTGCACAACATCGTACAACATGGCAATGAGAGCACGACATAAACTGAAGAATAAAGATAGATAAAATAAGAAGGATAAAAAGAATAAAAACATGGGGAATAATAATAACAGTGAAACAGGTAATAATAATACTAGCAATAAGAGAAACAGACGCAAGAAACAGGTTTGGTTTAATCCGCCGTTTAGTGAGCATATCTAAAACAATATCCCTAAGGAATTTTAAAGAATAATTGATAAAAATTTCCCAGCTGAGAATAGATTAAGCAAAATAATTTATGGGAACTCTTAAATGGAACACGTACATCAAATCTGTTGCCAAGGCCGCTGGAAAAATGGTGGGATCTTTCTATCGATCCGGTAAATATCTCACTGCTGATGCTATTCTCTATCTATATAAGAGCCAGGTACGCCCAAGGATGGAATACTGTTGCCACATCTGGGCAGGAGCTGCTAGAAAGGACTTGGCCTGCCTTGATAGAGTTCAAAATAGACTTCGTAGCCTCGTAGGAGATGTCCTTTTCTCCTCCTTGCAACCTCTATCTCACAGAAGAGATGTTGCGAGTTTGTCTTTGATGTATCGTTATTTTCATGGAAAATGTTCGACTGAGCTTCAATCTATGGTCTCCCCTCGCCAAACTTTCACAAGAAACACTCGTCTAGCTGTAAACACTATCAATAATTCCCCCCACTCTTTATTTGTGCCTAAACCTAAACGTAGATTCCATGAACAAAGCTTCTTTCTTAGAACTGCACGCCTGTGGAATTGTCTTTCGTTTTCCTGCTTTCCGGCTGACTACAATATGGTTGTGTTCAAGTCTAAAGTAAATAAGTTCTTGATGAGCCGTTCCATATAAGTTATCAAATTTACCAAATTTTCATTACTAATGATTACTATATTGTCCAATTGTCTACTGTACACTCTTTAACCCTTATCCTTGAGTGGCCTCTGGGCCTTGATAATGTGGTGATACCTATGTAAAAAAAAAAAAAACTCAGTAAAAAGTCTCTTTCCCCAGCTCTGTCCACTTAGCCAACACTATAATAAGCTCTATTAACAGGAAAATAAATAAAATAAGGAATAATAATAAGTCAGTATCAGGAGAACGGGATTTTGAGAGAAACTGTAATTGCAGAATACCTAGCAAGTGTCCGTTGGAGGGCAAATGCTTTACCTCAGAAATAGTGTACACATGTGAAATTAAGGCTGATAATAATAAGAAGGTATATCTTTGAACGACGGAGTGCGTTTTTAAGGAAAGATTTAGAAACCATGTTGCATCCTTAAAAAATGAACCGGAGAATGAAACTAATAGAGAAGGTAATAATAAGGATAGAAGGGAGGATGGAACAAAAATTAATATATGGAATAAAAAAAGGAACACAACTGCATGATTGGGTTGGGGAACTACATAAAAACAAAACAGATACGGGTAGAAAGTGCACACCTATAGATAAGGGTGGAAAGTATAAACCTGGTAAATCAAAAAGATGCAATCTGTGTTTACTGGAAGCATACTATATAGTAAATTCTGAAGAAAGAAATATGAAACCAAAAGCTGGATGCTATACAGGGATGTCTTCATAGGAAGATATTTTTGATATCACGTCGAAGCCCTTGCTGAAATATTTTTTTAAATCCACAAAATATACTAAGGGTAAAATGTAAACATGAAACGAGAATTTACATACGCAATATATATATATATATATGTGTGTGTGTGTGTGTGTGTGTGTGTGTGTGTGTGTCTGTCTGTGTTTCTGTCTGTGTCTGTGTCTGTGTGTGTGGTGTGTGTGTGTATGTATGTATATGAAACGAGAATTTTCGTTATTTTAAATTTTTAAATTTTTTTATTTCCATACCAGGCGCGAACGCACACCCCACAGTTTTAATGAACCACCGTTCTGCCAGATCAAATATACCCATTCCTGTGTCTCGATACAACTTCTATCATTATATGAAATCAGTTTTTTGAAATAGTCAACCATATAGGAGCCTATTCATGACCAGACACACACACACACACACACACACACACACACACACACACACACACACACACACGCACACACGCACACATATTCAGCTTTATATTATAATATATATATATATTGAGCTTAATAAATGTATACACTCTTGATTTTTGTGACTCTAAAGGAAGTTTAATAATATACAGTTGTTAAAATATTCAAAATATATATAGAAACATTATACTTTAAGAACCAAGAAATTGTATTCATTTAAACGTTATCTGTATAGCGGACTCAATCTTATAAGTAAAGTTTGAAGCCAACCTCAGATACAATGAGAAAACCAGTTTTAATAAACTATCAGACAATCGCTAGATGTTGCATTTTTGCAGTTTCTTTCACTTTCGCTTTCGTCTCTCTTTTTATGTGTTTATTAATGTAATTAATTTTTATGTGTGTATTAATGTAATCTGTACAACTATAAAAGTGAAAGTGTGTGTGTATGTACATTTCCCTACCAAATTAATCTGTCAATTTTCAGTCTACAGACTCGGGATTTGACGTAAAGGAGTTTGAGATTAGGGAAAATCTTTTTAATCGGTTTCCGGACAGAAATTTGTGCTCTCGAGAGGTCAAAGTTCAACGATTTGACCATTGAAAACTCCACCAAACTCCTTCAATTTTGGGTCCAAACACTTCAAATTTTAGATGTAGCTTCCTTTGACATGGATCAAACTTTTTAACTTGATGTGAACTCGAAACAATAAATGTTAAGGGATCAAAATTGGGGCCAAAGTTTAAAAAAATTGATCTCTCAACTAATTTTTGGTCTAAACATTTGAAATTTTACATACAATGTATTCAGACATGGGGCAAGCTTTTTAATCCGGTTTTGGCCGAAAATTGAGCTGCCAAGGGTCAAAGTTCAAAAGATTTGACCTTTTCGATTTCTAGCAAACTATTCAGAAAATTTCGGGTATAAACATTTGAAATCTTACATAAACGGTATTCAGGCATGTAGCAAGCTTTTGAATCA
>NC_136503.1:77456329-77568829 GCF_053919585.1 Euprymna scolopes
ATTATAATAAAAAAAGAAAGACGTGGCCCAAAAAAGACAGAAATAGACGTGTTACACAGATGGCGCGCGAGAGTGACAGAGAAAAACGTGTCCTAAACATGTTCGGACAAAGACGGGTATACCATGTGTTTGAAACGACAGACTCTTGTTAAGCACATTGGAGTACAAGAAGACTTTTTAACAAGGAATAAGGTGTTATTCTGGAAGTACCTGTAAATAAATGTCTGTTGTTTAAATACAAAAAAATGAGTCGAATTCTTTACCTGTCTTTGATTCCTTATTATTGTCTGTATACAATGTGCGGGTCTCGAGTGTGACATATAATGACTACTTTACAAAGCAACCCCCAGGCATTGTGTTCCATGGACGGGCAGTTCTTGAAAGAAAACTTTTCTCATTGAAGTTCCGTTTAACTTTGAAGTATTCAATGGAATGAAAAAATAATATTCTCATTGGTAGATCTATGCTATAGTAACCCTGGCAAAATATTCAAAGCAAAAAGTTCTTTTTTTTTTTTTACAAAGAAGTCACCACTTATTAAGGCCCGGAGGCCACTCGAGGATAGGGGTTAATGAGTGTACAGTATTCAGTGGGAAAATATAGTAATCGTTAATAGTGAAAATTTGGTAAAGTGGATTACTTAAGGGGATGGCTCATCAAGAACTTGTTCACGTTGGATTTGAAGACAAATATTGTAGTCAGTTGGAAAGCAGGCAAACGGAACAGAGTTCCACAGTCGTGCAGTTCTAAGAAAGAAGTTTTGTTCATGGAATCTACGTTTAGGTTTAGGCACAGATCAAGAGTGGGGGAAATTATTGATAGTAGTTTCAGTAGACGAGTGTTTTTCGTGAAAGTCAGGCCAGAGGGGACCATAGATTGGAGCTCAGACGAGCACTTTCCATGAAAATAACGATAAAAAAGACATAGGCTCGAAACGTCTTTTCTGTGAATATTGTACTATAGACTAGATCTTTGTCGAGCACCTACCAAATAAAAGTACGATGGGATGGAGAAATATTTACAATCTTTCTTCTGAAAGAAAGAAGCTGCAGGCCAGAGAAGAGGAAACCGTTCAACAATTTCAAAGCCGGTTTTGTACTTTGTCAACGTAAGGGAAGATGTTTCCTCAGATGTGGCAGCCGTACCTCATCTTTAGCACATCTATTACAGGTAGATAATTGCGCCTGGAGTGAAATGATTTCTGAAGTGGTAGAATGATTCAACCATTTTTTTTTTTTTTTGTCGGCCATCTTAAAAACAGATAGTTTAAAAGATAATTATCTGCCTGGTTTGATTGGTTTTCTTCGCCGTCTTTCCATTTTCAAGACAATTACTGTCTGGGAATTGTGGATGCGATCTTTCTACCATTCTTACTTATTGTTATTAAGAACAACACACACAAAAAAAGAAAACAAACAAACAAAAAAACTCACACACATAGACAAAATAGTGGGAAGACCCTTCATCAAATTGAAAAGATCCAATGCTTTCTTAAAAATCAGTATTTCGTTTTTCTGTGTATTCATCCGTGCACCCATTCAAATCATTGCATCTAGATGAAAAATGTATTTTTAGAGAAAATAGCCAATATTGTCTGCATAGAAAAATAGTAAAGATATGTATACGTATATCAAATTACGAGACGAATATATATATATATATATATAGTAATTTATAAAAATATATATGGCGATTAAGCTACACTGAATATTCTGCGTTTCATCCACTATAGGATTCGTCAGGCTTATGCCTATAGTGGATGAAACGCCGAATATTCAGTGTAGCTTAATCGCCATATATATTTTATAAATTACTAACTAGCTCTACCTACGTATTGAGCACTTTTGAAGTAAATACTTAAAGTTTACGCATAAATCTATACTTTCGTATATTAAATTTATGTGAGTAAATGAAGTAGTTATATATATATATATATATATATATATATATATATATATATATATATATATATATATATATATATATATATATATATATATATATATATATATATATATATGGTTAAGTGGCAGTTTAAGTCATTTAGGAATGCTTTAAAGCTTCACCGCTCACTTGTTATTACGTACATATGTGTATGTTATGTTTATGGGAGCAAAAAAAAAAAAAATAAGGCTGAAATTAAACAAAGAACAAGTGAATTTATTGGGAGCCTGGAAAAATCATGGATTAGAAAAATGCGAGTATGAAAAGTAATATGGTTAAGCTTAAACATAGCAAAATAAAGGATCAGTTGATAAAACTGGAAAAGAAAAGGACAAGATATTCTAGTAAGAAATATAATAAAGTTTGAACTTAAAATATTGCAGCATTTAGAATTTTTTTAAAAATTCAAGTAATAACATGATATAATCAATATATACCCCAACAATATTTGTTTTTATATAAAACCAATAATATATATATATATATATATATATATATATATATTCTTAATTTTTAAAATATTGCCTCATAAAGAATTGATTATATAATGTTATAAATTTAATTTAAATATATATATATATATATGTGTGTGTGTGTGTGTGTGTGTATTAGATATTTTGTAATTCATATGCAAAAGTAAGAAAGCAAACGAATATGATTGAAACATTTTATGGCTCTAAAAATTTCGTAAAATAGGCTTTGGATAATGGATGATTTCCTTAATGTGAAACCTGAAGGCACAATGCCACATAGTCCACTAAAAAGCTCAGGTTCTTTCCTTTCTACCTAGCCTTCATTTTTAAATTCTGATCAATAGTCGCTGAGGTTTAGAACTCATAAATGTCTACAAAAGGTAGTATTTTTTTACCATAGGTATACTTTTTGGCGCGTAAATAATAATAATAATAATAATATATATATATATATATATATATATATATATATATATATATATATATATATATATATATATATATATATATATATATATATATACTGGTAGCCACATTGAATATTGAAATACTGATATCTTTGGTTCTATCGGACGAAACTACATTAAAATTTTCAGGCTTTTTTTTATGGTTAAAATTTTATAACAATTGTAAAAAAAAACAAAAAAAAAACAATAATATATTTTCAAACCAATAAAATATGCCGAATTTTGCCTACATTTGTATGCATAGTGTCCTGGCAGGTCGGCTTCAGTTTTGCTGCTTTTAGATGAATTTTTCTTAGGGTTTTGTTTTTGCTTGGTTTTCTCTCCTGTGTTGCCACTCCACTAATATATATACTTGTGTATGTGCATGTGTGTGTGTGTGTTCATCTGCATATGTGTGTGTGTGTGAGAGAGAGAGAGAGAGTGAGACAGAGAGAGAGAGAGGAGGGAGAGAGAGATGGGGGGGGAGAAAACGTTGATTTGCAAACACAGACGATTCATTTACTTATGTGCCTACTGTGGTCTTTCGCGTAGAAAAAAGTAAACATGAATGCCACCATAATTTGGTCCAACAGATTTTTTATCTTTTTTTTTATGTCTTGTATAAACGATCAAACCGCTTCAGTGCGTTTATTTGTGTGTGTGTGTGTGTGTGTGTGTGTGTGTGTGTGTGTGTGTGTGTGTGTGTGTGTGTTTATTTCTGTCCGTCGTTCGCTCTTTTGTTTATCGTATGGCGGAGCAATCGACCACTCTATTTTCTATCTCTGATTGTCCGTCATTAAAAAAAAAATAAAAATAAAACTGCTGCTTAACGTAATCGACCTGTGCTAACAATAGTCAACGCCTGATTAATGGAGATTGTCTTGGTCTTTTGTTTTCTTTTTTTAGATGCGTCTACCTATTATATAATGAAGGCCATCGGCAGAATAATAATGGTTTGACAATGTAAAAATGATTGATAGCGAAAGGGTAAAAAGCTAACGGAAGCTGGAATCGAATTCACAGACAAGTGTACTGTGGTCTCTTCTATGACTGATCTCGGGAGGAGTGGACGTAGAAATTGGTGCTCACCCCAAAAGCTAATGAACAATGTAATTGCCTAAGCATTAAGTCAACTAATGCCTGTCTCTCTACATCTTTCTCTCTTAGTTGAGTGAATATTTTTGCGCATGCGTCGTCTCTGATTTTTGTAACAGTTTTTCAAAACATGTTTCTTATACGAATAATCGTTAATAAAAAAGTATTCGTTTTCTTCATGTTAATTTATCGAAGATGAATACGGACCGAAGCACGGGCTGTAGTTGTATAGAGTATATAAAGATTTGGGGTTCATATCATTCAAACACTAGCGTGTGTGAATACATGGTTAAGTGGCAGTTTTAGTCATATAGAAACACTTTAAAGCTTCACCGCTCACTCATTTTCGACCAAATTTCAAACAATTATTACAGTTTATAGATCACCTTCTCAGCTATGTTGTGACAAAAATTCCAATTTTCGTTCAGTAAAACAAAAGTTATGATGAATTTACTGGTGTTCAAAATCGTAAAAAAACGTAAGGAGGTGAGTGACGTTTTTTATGAATGTTTCCATAGCAAGCACGTTGCTTCAGCGACTACTGTTGCTACCAATTCACCGCTCTCGCGAAAATAGAATTAACAAGTGAAACAGAGATAATCAAGCAATGAAAGGGAGATAATTTAGGGAATTTTATTGAAAGCAGACGAGTGCTGTACATTGTAATTACATATGCGTATGCTATGTTTATGGGGGCAAAAATAAGACTAAAATTAAACAAAGAACAAGTGCATTTATTGGAAGCCTGGAAAAATCATGCATTAAAATAGAAAAATGCGAGCATAAAAAGTAATATGGTTACGTTGAAACATGGAAAAGTAAAGGACTAGTTATTAAAAGAAAAGGACAATATATTCTGGTAAAAAATATACATTTATAACTTAAAATATTGCAGCATTAAGATTTAAAAGAAAAATTCAATTTATAACATTATATAATCACTTCTTAATGCTGCAATGTTTTAAGTTATACATTTATTATATTTTTTTACTGGAATATCTTGTCCTTTTCTTTTCCAGTTTTAACAACTAGTCCTTTACTTTTCCATGTTTAAGTTTAGCCATATTACTTTTCATGCTCGCAAATTTTCTATTGTAACATTTGATATAATGATATATCTGTTTAGTGCTTTCTATCGCCACAAAGACTTTATCGCACCTAAGACTATTCTCTATGTCTAGATATCTACTATTTGAACATACAATATATGCAGTATTGTTTTCAGGTTTGGTCTAGTGAATCTCAGTTTCAGTCGAGGGTTCGTGATAAGTTGCAGAAAACATATATGCAATTTAATTGGGCTCACTTTTATGACGTGTATTCTTCAGAATTATCTGATTCATTTCCAGCTTCATTTGTTCTAGCTCGTTTGACTTGTTGATCTAGTGGTCCTCATCAATTTACTGTTCTGATCTCTCGGTGTAATATAGCTTTCTATTGCAGTAGCTTATTTCCAAGAACTGCAAGTTTGTGGAACTCTTTTCTTGGTGTCTGTAACTGTTTTCCTCTACCTATAACTATTATTTTTAAAACAGGGCGCGTATAGCAGCTATATACAAATACCGAGCCGTGAGCTAAATGACGTCACGGTAAGGAAAAAGTAAAAAAAAAATATATATATATAAAATGAAGGGAGAGCACCTTTGAGAGAACGTTCAAGAGAATGTTTGAAACGATGTTCAAGAAAACTAAAGTCAGAGAGAAGGGGGACGATCACGATAAAGACGTGGGTGACGCCATAGCCATAACGAGAAGTCGCAGGTGGCGGGAGAATGAGAAAAAAACTGTCGTTGTTATTATCTGTCCTATGCTATTTGCGACGTAGACTGCACACAACGTGTTGGGTCCCGTGTGTAAACATGGGTAACGTTACATTTTAAAGACTAAGGTGAATAGATATTTCCTGTCTTTCGATAATAATCTTTCGTTCTTGTTAGCTTTTACATCAAATAGCTTCACGCCCTGTCCTGTCCATTAAAAGACTTTTAAACTTACGGATTTTCTATATTCTTACTTGAATGTTTTTTCCTTTTTTGTTTTTTTGGCGCAGAAGCCAGACTAATCGTACGACTCGAGGATAAGTTATCGACAATCAGTCCAATAAGCGATTTTGAAATTTAGTAGGCTTTCTTCTGTTCGGTTGAAGTATTATTCTGCACAGTTCCAGGGGGTCCACCCTCCCAGGATTTACCTTCTCCGTGTTTATATCGAGTAAGTTCATTGCTAATCTTCTGAAACGTTCTTACTAAAAAATATCGACGGAGGTGCTTTGCAGAATCAAGGTGCTCTCCCTCTTCAGCACTTCAGTCCCACCTTCCGACTTTGTGTCACATCTTCCTACAGCTGGTAGCGAAGTCAAAAATAATTTGTTTTTTGCGACGTACGTATTTTGGCCGTCCCTTCAACATTTCGTGGGTTGCATTCTCTTCATCACACACATGAGAGTTTGAATAAAAACGAAAAACATATCTGCATTTGATGTTTCTGAGTTTTGGAGATGAGGATTGGTTATATTTGGATTCATCGGACTACTGATCTCATCTTCGGTGTGATTTTCATAACGTTTCGGCCGATGTAACCTTAGTAATAAATAGTGATATTTAACAACTAGAAATAAAATACGATTAAGGCTCCTAAAATTCGTATCAGAATTGTCCGCAAGGAAGTTAGAGTACTTAGAAAAATCAATTATAAGAAGTGATATTCTCCTGAAGGTTGAAGGTTCAATCCTCAGTGTGGGCGACCGAAAAATGTAATTAGAATTACTTGGGACATCTATCCAGTCATGGCTGACGAAACAAGAGCATGCTACCCCCGTAAAGTAAATAGAGGGTGCCTATGCACTTATTAAATAGCGTTACCTTTAAAATAGTAATTTCAAGTTAAATTAAAGTTTTACGATATTATTTTTTATTAAATTGTTCGGCGAAAATACAGAACAGTTGCAAAATATCCTCCTCTCCCCATGTTAAGACTGGTTTTCTAAATAATAACGTTATTATTTCAGCACGGTTCAATAAATGTATAAGTACTAAGTAAAGAGTTCCGCTCGAAATTCCGTCCAAATTCCCGAGTCCGACAGAAACATTTCCAAGTTCGACAGAAACATTCCCGAGTTCGACAAGATACACCTGAAGAAGGTCGGAGGTTACACTGACCGAAACGTTGTGAAAATCACACTCAAGATGAGAACAGTAATCCGATGAATCCAAATAATACGAATATCCGCATTTATTCTCACACCGACAATTTTTCAAAGGTAAGCGTTAGATTCATATAGGAACCATGATACATAATAAAAAAAGACATAAGTGTAAGAATGCATTAACGTCCCTAAACAATCGATAGAAAAATGGACGGTCTGGGTCATAGAATAGAGTAATAGATGTCTGGATAATGTGCAACAAACATTACTGTTTGTTTTAATGTTGTTGAATTCGGTTCCTAGAATCGGTTGATCTGTCACGTTCAAGCGTCTTTTTTTTTATTTCACAGTGATCACCACTTATCAAGGCCCGGAAGCCACTCAGGGATAAGGGTTATTGCAAGTTCATTACGTTAGTGTGGAGATTTGATGAATTGTTTACTTAAGGGGCGGTTCATTAGGAATTTGTTAACGTTGGACTTGAAGACATCCAAGTTGTAGTCCGGTGGGAAGCAGGCAGACGGAACAGAGTTCCACAAGCATGCAGTTCTAAGAAAGAAGCATTGTTCATGGAATCCGCGTCTTTCGATTTGTCTTTCTGTCACGCTTAATTCGTGAATAGAAAATATTTTGTTGTTGTTGTTTTTTTTTTTTGTTATATTTAATTTAAAAAAAGGGGGCCCTCTTGAGACAGGCAAGCTTCAAGCTTCTATCTTTACACCATTAATGTTTGGATCCCCATCTGGCATCAATTGAAATGAATGGCTCGCTTTGGGGAGGCTCCATGCTTTGACAAGTTTCTGGGCTTGACCTTTACTTCTGACCGGAAATGGAACACGTATATTAAATCCACTGCCAAGGTCGCTGGAAAAATGATGGGATCCTTCTACCGCTCCAGTAGATATCTCACTCCTGATGCAATTCTCTACCTATATAAAAGTCAGGTACAGCCAACGATGGAGTACTGTTGCCACATCTGGGCAGAAGCAGCTTATCCTGCCTTGACAGAGTTCAAAATAGACTTCGTAGCTTAGTGGGAGATACCCATTTCTCTTCTCTGCAACCTATTTCCCACGTTTCGAGCCTGTCTCTGCCTTATCGTTATTTTCATGGCAAGTGCTCATCGGAGCTTCAATATATGTCCCCACGTCGCCAAACTTTCACGAAAAACACTCGTCTGTCTGAAACCACTATCAATAATTTCCCACACTCCTTGTCTGTGCCTAGACCTAAATGCAGATTCCACCAACAAAGCTTCATTCTTAGAACTGCACGCCTGTGGAGCTGTCTTCCGTTTTACTGCTTTCCAGCTGACTACAATCTGATTGTCTTCAAGTCCAACGTAAACAAGTTCTTGTACCCCTAATTAATCCAATTTACAAAATTCCTACTACTTATGTTTACTACGCTATAATCACATTGACTAATGTACACTCGTTAACCCTTATCCTCCAGGCCTTGATAACTGGTGATTCCTGTGTAAAAAACACAAACAAGCATTTCTTTTTCATCCGTCTTCGCATCTCGCATCGTTTGTAGAAAAGCGCCGGGTCTGGCAGCAAATTGCGATTTGCATAAGCATATCATATCACACATCTTTGGCAACCTTTTGTGAATCATGTCTATAAAACAATATTAAGATTGGAATTAAGTTACATTTAGGTTAGAGTTAGTTTTAGGCTACATAAAATAAAGAATAAATGCCATTGTGGAAAGCATCGCGAAATGATAGACAACTATTTGGTTTGGTTTATTTGGAGGCAGAAATATAAGAGAAACGATTTCTTATGCAAATACTAAATGACATTTATGAATTCCGTGTACTTGGGTAAGCAATAACATTTCTTAAATTACAAATTACTAGCGGGTGAGGGCGCCCGGCTTTGCCCGGGCGTAAAATACGCTTAAATATAATATTTTAATTTGTCCAGATTTCGTATATATTATTATAGAGTCGTGATTTTAAAAGTAAAAAAAAAAATGTATTTGAGGCCATCAGCTAGAATCGAAACCGAAATTGCTGCATTCGAAGCCAGTGGCGTTACCACTATACCGACGTGACACGCATATAAAGAGATTAAAAATTTAAAATAAATTAAGGTGAATGTACAAAATGTATAACGATTTTTTTTTCTATTTTGACCCATTTTTGACTCCTTAAAAACTATTTTAACCAGTTACAAACTCATAAAAGAACGGTCCGTAAAAAATCCAATCATTTGAGGCCCCTGGCACCTCCCGGCGACTTTTAGTTTCGGAGGAGATACAGTTTAAAAATATCGAGACAGACAATCAGACAAACAGACAGATAGACAGATATATAGCCTTTTATATATAAGATTTGCTTTTTGGGTTCTAAGGAACTTTCTACATTTGTGTATATGCTAGCGGGAGTTACCATAGGAGGGTTGAACCAGCTTCATCTAATGGTGTAAAGGGAATATCAAATTCACAAGCGGTCCCCAGTAGTATGTATATCCCGCTTCGGGGAGATGATATTCTTGCACTGACGTGTCACATTTGGTCACTCATATGGTACTGACTAGGCGCAACGTTGCTTAACCTCGATGATTTAATAAGTATCAGTATGCCAACGTAATTATGTTGTACCCTACTACAATTGGTTTCATATCCTTATGAGAGACCCAACCCACCATTTCTTGTTTGTATTATATTGATTAATCGGACTATTATTTTAAGCTTGGGTGTTATCAGCACAACGTTTCGGTTGCTGCAACCCTCGACCTTCTTCGGGTGTTGAGAACATGCTTTTTTTCTCTACTAAGGAAAAGAGGGTTGGCTATGCATTACAAGAAACCGTGGGTTTGAGGGTGGGTCCGTAGATCATAAAGAAGATTCAATCTTCAGGGGTCACTAAGATATTTTTTAAAGGCTTTCTTATGACTCAATTTTTCGGGATTAATATTAGTGAAAAAATGTTTTACATTGTGTTAAAAAAAAAATGCATGGGTATCGATCCTCCGTTTCGTAAAACATTTGTTCACTAATATTAACAATTAGTATAGATATCCCGAACAATTGAGTCATAAGAAAGCCTTTAAAAATATCTTAGTGTATGATCTATGGACCCATCCTCAAACCCACGGTTCGAATTCGTTGTAATGCAGAGCTAATCCCTCTTTTCTTTAGTATAGAATGAGAAGCATGTTTTCAACATCTGAAGAAGGTCGCAGGTTGCAGCGACCGATGCGCTGTGTTGATAACACGCAAGATGAGAATAATAGTCCGATTAACCAAAATAACACAAACATTCACATCTCATCTCAAAAAGTCAGAATTCCACCCTTTCTTGTTTTTTTTTTATTTTTATGTTTTTTTATGTAGGCTGCTTAATGTGATCGACCTCTACCAACATCGGACAACGCTTGATCAATGGGGATTGCTGCTCTCTATTGTTCTATATTTTATTTCCTATTTTAGTTATTTTCTCTATATTCGCTACTTAAAGCGCGTTTGGCTTCTCTCCCTAACTGAAAAGACCGGCGCTTCGTTTGTAGCAACTTCAAAAGAAGCGGTCGCTTACACTGGAAAGAACAAAGGCGTAAAAAAGAATAGTTTTTTTTTTATTTTATTTTTTACTGTGAATCAATTAGCTAAATCCCAAAACGTCATTTTTATTTTTTTCAAAGTAATAAACATATTTTCCTGTCTCTTTCTGGTTCGTGCATTCTTGCGCGGAGTGCATTTAATCACCATCCTATGATTATTATTGTTTTTATTTTTATTTTTTATTTATCTTTTTTTTATTGCATAAACATATTTCGATAATAATGCCGACTTTTCATATACGAGGTGCCTTAAATCAGCTTCCAGACTCCCCCCACCCCCCGATTACATTGAAATATGAAACTCTTGTCGCCTTCGAAGTAATCTCCTCCGGCTGCAATGCACTTGCTGTACCATTCCTACAACGTCTGGAAAGCCTCACAAAAGTGTTTTTGTGTGAGCGTGTCAATGACCCTTGTCACGTCCTCTTTCATCTCCTAAATTGTCTCATTTTTCTCTTGAGCTTAGAGAATAATCAAAGGTCACAGGGAACAAGGTCGAGACAATAGGGAGGGTGGGGAACTGCCTTGATGCCAATCTTGGTCAAATAGTCTGTGATAACGATGGAGCACCGTTGGGACAAACTTTGCACAAATCTGCATCTTCAGTTCCTCGCGAATAATTGTGTGTACAGTTCCCACACTGACATCAAACTGTGCACTTATTGTCCCTATAGACACACGACGGTTCTTATCCATGAAATTCTTTATTTAGCCAAGCAACTCTGGTGTTTCGACTTCCTTGCTCTTCCCACACCTCTCATCATCCCTCACAAACTCCTCGCCTTCCTTGAATTTCTTATTCCACTCAAAAACTGATACTGAATTCATGCAAGATGGTCCAGAAGCAGTCTGAAGCATTCCATAGGTTTCTGTGGTATTTTTCCAAGTTTAAAACATCATTTTTATTGTATATCGTTCTTCTAAAGTGTCCTCAAGTCCAGATGGCGTTTTTGAAATTCACCAGCTGTGACAATTAGGCTTTAGTGTGGTGTGTTCCAATTCCTGTCGTAGCTGTTCATTTGAACTTGAAATCATAAAAGTTGGTCAGTCATCTCATACGATGTATAGTAATAACATACTGAATTTTCAAGAGTCTACGACAATTTTAAATGCCAGTACAAAAGCATCTGGAAACGCATTGAAGGCACCTTATTTCTAAATAACGTACCTTATTTCTAAATAACGTACCTTATTTCTAAATAACGTACCTTATTTCTAAATAACGTACCTTATTTCTAAAAGTTGTGCCATGACATGTTTAAATGGTAAAACTGTAGAACCTGTGTGCATTAATCCAGCATAAGTATTAACAGCATTAATAGAAATGGCTATTTTTTTTCCGAATCAAATAGTAAGAATTACATGCCACATTTCATCTCCAAAGCAGTAGAAATATGTTTTCTTCGCTATTTTCGACGTGAACCGGGGGGGGGGGTAATTATATACCCTGCGATAATGAGATGTGATACAAGGTCTTTTAAAGTAGAGTTTCCGGCGCTTTTGGGCGCCCATGGCCATTCTTCCAACACTCGCCTATCCTGAATGACACAGAGAGCGCCATTAAAGGTAAATTCGGTGCGACTACCCATGTTTATACCTTGACATATCTCCCTTTTTCATTCTGTCTTCGTAATATTCTATATCGTAGTATTTTTTTTATTTATTTTATTATTACATTTTCATCCCAAAGAAGGCACAGTGTACCTTTGATGTGGGAAACTACTATCGGAGACATAAGCTGCAGGGATGCTATGTAGGGAGTTGAGCAGCTGTTAAAAAGTAACTCTCCTCTCTCTCTCTCTCTCTCTCTCTCTCTCTCTCTCTCTCTCTCTCTCTCTCTCTCTCTCTCTCTGGCTCTTTCATACTCTCTCTATTTTCTCTCTCTGTGTCTCTATTAGATAGTAGATCGAGAGAGAGAGAGAGAGGGAGAGGGTGGGAGGAGGTCAGAGAGATATTTTTGTAGTTAATCCACGTTGCAGGAAGTGACGTTTCATCTAACCGGATGTCATGTGATGCTACGTGGCAAGGTTGGTGAAACGTTGAGTCTCTCAGAAAATGCCGAGCCGAGCAGAAGTCTAAAATGGTTCTCTCCTAAGTAAGGGGGGAGATGTGCGCCCCAGACGTGGGAGATGTCCGCTCACATTACACTTGAACTTCTGCATGTCAGTACAGTTGGGAAAGCAGGAACTCGGAAGCGAATTCCAAAGTCTAGCAGTTCTGTGGGAAGAAACTATTAGAGTAGAAGGCTTTCTTACATCTAGGGATCTCTACTGTGTAGGGGTGGGATTTTGCTGATTGTCAGGTGTGTCGGGGGTATTTACGTCGAAAGGGTACAAGGGCTTGTAGTTCGTCGGAGCCTTCACCATTAAAATATCACAGTAGGACAAGCAGAGGGATGCAATATTACGTTGATGGGACAGAGGCTGAAGCTTAGATGACAGTTCAGGACCTATTAGGTTGGCGACTCTCTTTTGAACCTTGTCTAGGAGCGAGAGACTAGTAGCAGATGTACCAGCTCAAATGTGACAAATGGTGGTCTTGTAGAGATAGACTTTCAGGTGTAAGTAGTTTTCTAGCACGGTAGAGAGAGCCCACCTTCTTCGTAGCATTCTTGGCTATGCTAGCAATGTATCTGTTTATAAGTTTACCTATCTCTTTATTTTCTAACATAATTCTCCAACTAGAAGGTCGAGTGTGTATCATTTTTGCTGTTAAAACATTGTTCTAATAGACCTCTTCTATCATACACAGTGAGTAAAGCACTGAAAAGCGTTTTGAATAAAACATCTTTATAATAAAGTAAAGTATATTTTCCTTATTTTATCAACTATTAGAACGAAAGCTGCATGTGCAGACATTTAGGCAAACATTCTGCTACAAGTTTTTTTTTTTTTTAAATCTGCGTTCCTTTCGTTCACTTTCAATTATTCATTTCAATACTATTAATATTTACTTTATAGGAAGTTGTTTTTTTTAGCTAATTATACCCAAACTTATACGATATGAAAATTTAATATTTAAAGTTCTTCTGTCTTTTTACTATTCCGATTTTATTAATATCATGGGATCTGCATTTGTGGTGAAAACCCATAAGCAGCAGATAAATTCAATATATTCGTGGTCTTGAATTTCCTGCCTACTTTCCCGGGAAGCGCCGGGACACGGGTTCACTATTTAGTTGTATTTTACTCCATTATTTTATTCTATATTGCAATAAAACTTTTGTGTCTTTATCCTAACGTGTTTGTTGATTTATCCATTCGGTAACAACTTTGTCTATTGTAACTTCATTGGATCAAAAATACAAAAGAATTGAATTCAGTTTCATTGAAATTTGATTCAAAATTTTCAAAACACACGCAGAGTCTACTTAAGAATAATAAGGCTCATATTCCTAATGTTAAAACGCTGATAAGCTTCGTCGCTTGCTTAGTTGCACATTGAATGTTTTATGTAAGTTATAATTCAACGAATATCCGATGATATTCTATTTTTTTTTTTTTTGCTGTGACTAACAACACAGGCTCCAAGACTATTAATAATATAATACGTCTGATTAAATTTCTCTTCCATCCCCAGTTTTTAATTAGCTTGTTTTTATTTCTTGCTTGTTTTATTTTCTATTTTATGATTATCGATTTTGTTTTGTCTCGATCGATCGACTCTGCTCGCGCTCGTAACCTTCGAAGATCACAACCTATCATTCGAGACACACTCGTCTGACATGCGCTGATAACATGCAACTATAGTGGTGCATCGCTCGCTGCAATGTGCAGCTGCACCGAAGGTTAAACAGAAAAAGACGAAATAAGATCCGACAGTGCATTCCAGGGAGTAAATTCCTAGACCGATCCAAGCTGCAAGTCGGCAAATACAGTTTCTGAAAAAGAAACAAAAGCAAAACTATCATGGATACAATGCAAAATCGTAACAGTAATAAACATTTCCAAAATACATAACGAAAACATATAATCTAACATTAAATAATATTTAAACATTTTTTTCTTCTTTAATATTAAAAAAAAAAATAGAAAGAGAGGAAGAGAATAAAAAGGGAACAAGAAATCCGAAACAACGCAATCATCACGTATCTCTCTTTAATCGAAAATAGATTTAAAGGAAAAGGAAAAATATTAAAATTAATTAAAAAAATTAATTAAAAAAAAAATCTTAAATTACCTGAGAATAAATATGTAAACATTTACCTCCCCTTGATTATAAAAAAAATATCAAAACACTTTAAAGAATCGCGGGAAAAAAGACAAGACTGCAGAAAACAATAAAAATATAAATAAGCAAAATAAACGAATAAAGATTAGTTAATAATTCAAAGTAATTATGGTTAAATATTAACTAAAACTATAATATACTAGCAGTTCAGCCCGGCTTTGCTTGGGCCCTATGTACTGTTCGTAATTTTGTGCATATGCATATATTAAAAAAGTCAGCGTCTGTATCATAATGCCTTTCTATATAATAGGCTTCCTTAAGGAGCATAGAGAAAAGTTGGTAGAGACAGCAAAGGTCAATTTTTTTAAAACTTTGACCCCAATTTTGACCTCTTAATATTTATTATTTTGAGTTAAAATCAAATGATAATGTATGACTCATGTCCAAGTAACCTATGTCTAAAATTTTGAGTGTTTAGACCAAAAATTAGCGGAGGAGTTTCGTAGAGCCTGCAAAGGTATACTCTGTAAACTCTGACCTCTTGCCAGCCAAATGTTCTCCCCAAAGCTGATTAAAAAGCTTGCTGCATGTCTGAATACCCGTTATGTAAAATTTCAAATGCTTAGACCCAAAATTGGCTTAATAGTTTGCAAGAGACCGCAAAGGTCAAATCTTTTACACTTTGACCCCTTGGCAGCAAACTTTTCGGCAAAAACCGATTAAAAAACTTGCCCTATGTTTGAAAACACATTTTGTAAAATTTCAAATGTTTAAACCAAACATTGGCTGGGTAATTTGGTAGACACCGCTGAGGTCAATTTTGTTACACTTTGACCCCAATTATGATCCCTTAGCATTTATTGTTTTGTGGCTCAAATCAAATTATAAAGTTAGATTCATATCCAAGTAACCTACACTCATGAGCAAAAAAAAAAAAAAAAAAAAAAAAAAAAAATGGTCCAAGAGTGAAAGAAGGAAAAAATCGATTTTTCAATATTTTTCCATGAATTTTTGTTAATTTTAACTGAACATTTCGATTTTGCAGATCATTATTATTATAGCATATAATAATAAGTGGAAAAATTAATCCTAAAAATGGTAAGACCGCATCTTGACGAGGATATAAAAAACCGAATTACAGGGTTAAGGCAGTTGAAAATAACTTACAAGCAGATTTTTTATATTTTAAGAAACGAAAATGTGAAAACACCTTTTTCTGCAGTAAAGCGAATTGATCAAAGGTTTGAAGTCGAACGCTTGGTAAAAGTGAAATCTGGATCTGGTCCCCCAGAGCATTCATTTTGATGGACGACCACGGGCTTAAATGAACTGTTTTGAAGGATTGAAAGAAAACTTATGTTGACCACAGCAAAGAATTCAAAACAGGAATGGAAATTCTCTTTCTAGATATGCAATATCTAGACGAATGAAAGAAATGTGTGCAAAGAAGCCATTTTTATCTAAGAAGAATCTGAGACGAACATCAATGATAGAAAGAGATTTTTCTCATGTTATGGCAAGAAAGATACAGACTGGTTCAGAAATGTTTTCTGGTCAAATGAATCACGATTTTGACTTGTTAGTGATGCTCCCGATGCTCCCGAACGGTGCATTCGAAGAACCGGAGAAAGATTTTCGCCAATTTGCATGAAAACGACGGTTAAACACGGGAATGGAGGGATAATGGTGTGGGGACTTTTTACTGCAGCGGGAGTTGGGGAACTTATTAAATGTGAAAAGTCAATCAATGCAAAGGAATACATTCGAATATTAGAAATAGAATTGTTACTAAGTATTCCGAAGCTGGGAATATCCCAGAACATTATTTTTCAACATGATAATGCCCCTGCACACACTGCTAAAGTAACAGAAAAATGGTTTTCTGATAACTCAATTGATGTGATATTTTGTCCAGGTCAAAGCCCCGATTTAAACCTAATCGAGAATATTTGGTTCATAATATCTCGTGCATTGGCCGGAAGAACTTTTTTAAACAATGGCAAACTGTGGGAAACTTTGCAAAGCGAATGGAATAGCATCTCCTCTTCACAGTGTTTCACTTTGGTTGAGAGCATGTCTAAAAGGATTGATCTTTTAAGGAAATCAGAAGGGAATACGATTCCATCCTAAGCATTTATTAAAGTAAATGTCTTGTTCTGTGTTATTAGTCTCGTTTAAGTTTCCTTGTTTAATTGTTCTTTGTTCAATATAGCTTTTAGTGCAATAAAATGTATAAAGTTTGTTTGGCCCATTTTTTTTTTTTTTTTTTTTTTGCTCATGCAATCTAAAATTTCAAGTGTCTAGATCCAGAATTCATGGAGGAGTTTGATAGAGTTTTCAAAGGTCAAATCGTTGAACTTTGACCCCCTTAACAGTCACATTTCTGGCCAAACACCGATTACAAACATTTTCCCAAATCTCAATACTCCTTATGCCAAATTTAGAGTCTGTAGATAAAAAATTGACAGGGTTATTTCGTAGGAAAATGTACACAGACAGACACACATGGAGACATTTTCACTAAAACACGTCGGTTATAATAGTAAAACATAAAAGAAAAAGAAAATGAAAACGCCCAACGACACGCAGAATAAACAAATAATCAGATAAAGATATGTTAATAATAAAAAAGATAAGTAATTAAGGCTAAATATTTATATAAAAACACTGCAAATAATATCGCGTTACAACACTCGTCCGGTATTAATAATTTATACATTTGAAATAGGTAAATTAATTTCCAATTTCTGCGATGCACTTTAAAAGTCGAACATATGCCTGATAAACGGAAGACATCCCAAAATAAAGCATCACTGATACACCACCTGATCGCCTGACACAAGTATGAACATAATATATGTAAAATATTATATATATATATATATATATATATATATATATATATATACTAGCAGTTCCGCCCGGCTTTGCTCGGGCCCTATGTACTTTTCATAACTTTATGTGCATAGGTATATATTAAAAAGTGTGAATATGTACGATAATGCCTTTCTACATAATAGTCTTTCTTAACTACTATAGAGAAAAGTTGGTAGTGACCTCGGACGTGAAATTCTTTTTAGCTTCCCCCCCCAATTTTGACCCTTTAATATTTATTGTTTTGTGCTCGAATTGAAGTAAAATTTTTAGATCATGTCCAAGTAACCTACATCTAAAATTTCAAGTGTTTAGACCCAAAATTGCAGAGGAGTTTGGTAGAATCTGCAAGAGTCCACTCTGTAAACTTTGACCTCTTGTCAGCCAAATTCCCCCCCCCAAAAAAAATTATTACACATCTTGCTATATGTCTGAATACCCGTTATGTAAAATTTCAAATGTTTAGACTCAAAATTGGCTTAATAGTTTGCTAGACTGCGAAGGTTAAATCTTTTGAAGTTTGATCCCTTGGAAGCCAAATTTTCAGCAAAAACTGATTAAAAAGCTTGCCTTTTATGCAAAATTTCAAATGTTTAGACTAAAAATGGGTTGAATTATTTGTTAGAAACCGGAGGGACCAAATTTTTGAAAACTTTGACCCCTATTTTGACCCCTTAACATTTACTGTTTTGGGCTCAAATCAAGTTATGAATCAGATCCATGTCCAAGTAACCTATATATATATATATATATATATATATATATATATATATATATATATATATATATATATATATATATATATAATTTCAAGTGTTTAGACCCAAAATTTATGGAGGAGTTTGGTAGAGTACTCAAAGATCAAATCGTTGAACTTTGACCCATAACATAAAAATTTCTGGCCGAACTCCGATTAAAAAGATTTTCCCGAATCGCAACACACCGTATGTCAAATTTCGAATCTGTAGACCGCAAATTGACAGAGTTATTTGGCAGGGAAATGTACACAGACAGACAGACAACCACACACAGACATTTTCACTTTTATATATATAACACACACACACACACACACACACACACACACACACACACACACACACACACACACACACACGCACACACATATATATATATATATATATATATATAACACACGCATATATATATAAATATATATATACGCGCGTGTGTGTGTGTGTGTGTGCGTTTTAATGTATAGCATGATCACATTGACACAATAATTCATTAGATCAACAAAGTTAAGCAATATTGAGTCTGGTCATTAGAAAATGGTTGACATTTGGGAAAACGAGGCGCTGTATGTAGAAGGATGTCGCCAACTATAAGAAGTGCAAAAACCTAACGCCATATTTCCCCTGGTCGGGATATACGCGCGACTGTGAACCGCTTGTGAAATTGATATTTGGAAGAACTGGTCCAACCCTCTAAGGTGGATGCTGATAAAAATGTTTAGATATTTGTACGCATAGAATTCACTCCTAAACTAAATAACCGATCCCTAAAAAATTGGGAATACAACTGATATTCGTAAGTTTGGGTAATGTTGGCTATGTTTACTTAAATTAAAGTTTATGCAAGGAAATCAAAGAGAGGGATGAAAGTTCTTCTTGAAAATTATAGCAATAAGCTATTAGATATCAATCTTCTCTTGGTCTGTCGGCCTTTCCGTTCTAACTTTTTTTCGGAAAAATACTGGACTGATTTGGCTATTAATAAGAATTGATAGTAGTTAGTCCAAACAAACCACATTTACTCTAGAATTTTGGCATAAATCACTCATTCTAAGTCAACAGGCTATAACTTTTGCTTATTTTATCAAGTTAAAATCTCTAGTAAATAAATAATAACTGAATTTCAGTTTTCCTGGAGTTGTTTGAAGGGTTTTAGGGGCCAAAATATGGGCCTAACTTACCATTAGAAAATTCCCGTTGGTTTTAAAATCCACAGAAATTAAAAGAATATGTTAAAAAAATTCAAACATATAACACATAAATTTTGCATCAAGTAAGAACACTTAAAACCAGTCAGGTAGAAGAGTAACCTATCTTACTTTTCGTAACATTTATTTATTATAGGTTTGATTTTTTTGCCCCCACAATACCACATTTACTCTAGAAGTTTGGCATAAGTCACTCATTTTAAATCAATAGGATATAACTTTTGATTGTTTAATCGGGTTAAAATGTCTAGTTAATAAATATTAACTGAATTTCAGTTTTCCTATTTATTCAGCACGTAATACAAGTAATGTCGTCCCGTACACGAGCACTAGAAATAAAATGACCGCATAACAAATACATTGTGGCAATTTTTCCATGTGCTAGTGTACCGGTCGATATTACTTTTTTTTCGAGACGAATAAACATTTTACATTAAGTAAAAACTATGAAAAAAATTTTTTTTTCAGCTAGGTAGAAGAGTAACCTATATTGCCTTGGGTAACATTTATTTGTTATCTCGTTCTTGGCCTTCGGGGACAAGATCAAAGTGTAGTATCTGTCCTTCAGATGCTGCACTTCAATTTCTTGTTCTCTGTCAGCGGAGGAGAAATCCTTCACGACTGAGACAATTTTTATTTTTGTTCCTTTTCTCCACATTAAAAAACGACCCTGGTGTCTAACTCTGTCCTGTGGGGAGGCATTGTAAATAGGAACATTTATTTGTTATTCGATTTTCGAACGTCTGTGGATAGTAAAACAAAAAATTCATATATAAATGTCACTCATCTTGGGGAGGCTCAATGTTTTGACAAACTTATATGTCTGAACTTTACTCCTGATCTGAGATGGAACATGTACATCAAATCCGTTGCCAAGTCTGCTGGAAAAATGGTAGGATCGTTCTACCGCTCCAGTAGATATCTGACTGCTAATGCAATTCTTTACCTATATAAGAGCCAATTACGTCCAAGGATGGAGTACTGTTGCCTCATCTGGGCAGGAGCTGCTAGAAGAAACTTATCCTGCCTTGACAGAGTTCGAAATAGATTTCGTAGCAAAATGAGGGGGGGGGGCTTTCTCTTCTCTGCTATCTCTTTCCTACAGACGTTGCGAACCTGTCTTTTCTCTATCGCTATTTTCGCGGCAAGTGTTCGACTGAACTTCAATCTGTGGTTCCCTCTATCCCGACTTTCACGAAAAACGCTGTCTAGCTGAAACAACGATTAAAAAAAATTCCCCTATTCTTTATCTGTGCGTAAACCTAAAATTAGATTCCATTAACAAATCTTCTTTCTCAGAACTGCACGCCTGTGGAACTCTGATCCGTTTTCCTACTTCCCAACTGACTACAAAGTCTAATGTGAACAAATTCTATATAAAAATGAAATTGTCTGTGTGTGTGTCTGTGTGTGTACATTTCCCCACCAAACTACTCTGCCAATTTTCAGTCTACAGGCTCGAGATTTGACATAAGGGATATTGAGATTTATGAAAATCTTTTAATCAGTTTTCGGCCAGAAATTTGGCTGTCAAAGGGTCAAAGTTCAACGATTTGACCTTTGAAGACTCTACCAAACTACTTCGCCAATTTTGGGTCTAAACACTTGAAATTTTAGATGTAGATTACTTGGACATGGGTCAAACGTTTTAACTTGATTTGAGCCCAAAACAATAAATGTTAAGGGATCATAATTGGGGTCAAATTAAAAAAAAATTACCTCTACGGTCTCTACCAAATTACTCAGTCAATTTTTGGTCTAGACATTTGAAATTTTGCATAAAGTGTATTCAGACATAGGGCAAGCTTTTAAACCGGGGTTTGGCCGAAAATTTCACTGCGAAGGGGTCAACGTTTAAAAGATTTAACCTTTGCGGTCTCTAGCAAACTATTCAGCCAATTTTGGGTCTAAACACTTGAAATTTTAGATGTAGGTTACCTGGATATGCGTCAAAATTTTGTACTACCAAGCCTTTTTAAAGATACTCAACGATGGATACTGCCTGGGAATTATAAACTAAGAAGCAGTCAACTAGAGTTTATGAAACGTTCAAAATTGCCGTCGTTTAAACACTCCGGATTGTCTAATGTCTGCGCCCGAATTTTGCGTTTATTGCTTATTATTTCCCTTCATTATTGTGGCAATTGTTCAGTAGCTCTAAGGTAAAGGCTTAGCAAATAGAGTAAAGGGTGAGTTCGTTGCTGAGACTGAATTTCCCGACCGGTGTGAATTATCACTTATAAACTATGATTACGTAAACACGAAACACTAGTGTCCGTAGGTATAGGATAATAATTATTATTTAATTAAAATTATATATATATATATATATATATATATATATATATATATATATATACTAGCAGGGAGAACCGACGTTGCCCGGTGTTGAATGATGATCAATGAATGTTTCACACTCCCATATTTTTATTATCATCGAAATCGATTAAATCGCCCAGCTTTTAATCAAATCGATTGATTGCCTGCTCTAGTAAGGGGCTTATCGCGGTTCACCGGTAGAAAGCTTCACGTGTCTCCCAGCACAGCAATGACGTAGTCCAAAATACATTATAATTTATATTGCACTGTAGAGAACCTGCTGTTGATTTTATAAAATTATTTTTTGTATATAATGGCTTGAATTAAAGTTTTAAAGTATCATTGTGCAATTGTGCTCTAAACAGAAACATTCATTTCGAACGCGCCCCTGTCTTATCAAAGAACCTACTGTTTATTTTATCTGTCGGGCCTTTCCGATTGTGTGGTAATAAAACTTCTTAAATGCATTTGTGATGTTAGGCTGTGTAAGATGTTAACATTGGTCAAAAGCACCAGTCCCTTCAACTATTGGATTAGTTCGATTATAGATACTTATCAAAGACATTCCGATACAAAACCTACCTACGAACACTGCCAGACACATAAAGTACCTTTATGTAAAATTTCATAAAAATTGGCCCAACCGTTTTCGAGTCTATGGGTGAGCGTGTGCTTTTGTGCGTTTTCTTGATTCGTGAATTTTATGGTTTCACGAGAAACATTTAAATAATCTTGGCTGATTCTATTATTTCTTGAACTTAAAACCCGCGCCCTTTTAGCTAAACGCCCTCGAACATCCCGACTCTTTTCTTTTCCTGTTATCATTTAGTTCAGAAAGAAAAACGGATTTTCCCCTAAGCCTTTTCCGTTTCTGGATCTAATCTTTACCCATGACCAAAACTTTGTTTCCGCCAGTGATACTATTTCCAAAAATGAATGTAAAAAAACAAAAAAAAAAAACATCCAAAGAACTACATGGCATGAGATACGTCCATTAAATGTGCACGTTTATGGATGTAATTGTTCTTTCAAACTAACATGTGAGACAGACAATACAACATTCAGTATATTTAAGACATTATTTCTATTCCAGCCGACCTCCATTTTAAGCAACTAGGATGTGCAGGAAAATAATTCTCTCTCTCTCTCTCTCTCTCTCTCTCTCTCTCTCTCTCTCTCTCTCTCTCTCTCTCTCTCTCCATCGCTGTCGCTGTCACTGTAGCTTTTTCTTTCTAATGTATTATTTGATAGGGATTGTTCTTTTTTTTCGTCGATGTTTTTATTTTACATTTTCTGTCTCTCTATCTCTCTCTTTCTTTCTCTTCGTCTTTCTTCATCCTTTCTCTCTCTCACTTTCTCTCGCTCTCTCTCTCTATATATATATATATGTATGTATATAAATATATATATTCACGCCACAATCACGTCGACACACCGGTTCTCGTCAGATCACCGAAGTTAAGTTAAATATCATGCAATTAGGAACTTCGATCTGATTATACTGACACAAGTATAACACAATGCAATTATAAAACATTATATATATATATATATATATATATATATATATATATATATATATATATATATATATATATAGTCTAAAGAGCTTTGAATAAAAAAATGTAAAAATTAAAAATGCAGTTTAAATTCCCGGAAATAAATATATATATATATATATATATATATATATATTTATATAAATAGTCATCCACATATGTTCCGCTGTATTACAGCTCATCTGTGCGGCTAGACAGGCAACTACCTCAAGCCAGGATTGAAATCCGACCGCCTGTACGGCAGTTAAGGCTCCTAACCATTACGCTATTGGCGGCTGCTGAACGAGTAGTGAATTTAACGATGTTTTAACATCATCCGAAATAACTCCGCTTTCTATATATATATATATATATATATATATATATATATATATATATATATATATATATATATATATATATATATATATATATATCTTGGTTAACAATAAATTCATGCGAAATATGTTTTTACAGTCTTAAATTTGAATCATTATATATATATATATATATATATATATATATATATATAATTATTATTATAGTAAAAAAAAATATTTATGACAGCCCCTTTAAGAAATTCGTTTCTTATCGTTGAGCACTTTCTGTTGAATTAAAGTCGGTCAATGTAGCTGTTATGCATAGATCATCGTATAACGATTAGATCACTGTCTGGCTGATGTAAATGAACATTTAAAATTAAAACGTTTAAATTCAACGTTAGTTCACGCGGTTTATTGTAGCCGAATGGATTAGGTCTTCGCTAATCGAGCCAGAGATGTCTCGTGTTGCGGGGTTCAAACCGTTAGACTGGTATTAATCGTGACACCTTGCACTGAAGATTCCCGAAAGGATGAAACACTAGTGTCCGTAGGTATTAAATTATTATCGTAAAAAAATAATTGCATATATATAATATAAAGATGTGTCTGGTCTCGAATCTTTTATAATATAAAGCTGAATGTGTGTGTATGTGTGTGTGTGTGTGTGGTCACGAACAGGCTCCTATATGGTTGACTATTTAAAAAAAAAAACTGATTACATATAATGATAGAATATGTATCGAGACACAGGAATGGGTATATTTGATCTGGCAGAACGGTGGTTCATTAAAATTGTGGTGTCTCCGTTCGCACTTGGTCAACAAAGTATGGAAATAAAAAATGAGAAAAAAAGTTTACAAGTGTTTTTGACATAGATGTACATAATAATACTTTGATAAGTATGTTTTAACTTAAATAGGGATGGTATAATAAAATTGTGGGGTCTGCGTTCGCGCCTGACCTCCATAGAATGGAAATAGGCACAAACTTTAATAAATACTTTTCATATCTATCTGCGTAAGTATACTTTGATAATTATGCTTCAGTTTGAAGAAATATAGTATAATAAAATTATGGGGTGTTCGTTCGCACCTGACCTCTATAGAATGGAAATATGTCACAAAATTTAACAAGGTTTTTTACTATAGATCCACAGAATATTGTGATAAGTGTTTCAGTGTGAACAGGTATGGTATAATAAATTATGGGGTTTATCTATTTTATTTTTACTTTCATCATATTTTGATTTGGTTTTTATACCCCCAAATTCAACCCAAATTTACAACCCTTCCTTTTCATAACCTATCATACTTTCAGAGTCCATTTTCTGTAGGCTGTTTTTGAACCCAGTCAACGACAGGTACTTTTGCTAGTATATATATATATATATATATATATATATATATATATATATATATATATATATATATATATATATTCAAAATCAGACAATGCTGCAGCTTACACAAACCAACATCAAATATCCTGCTATAAAATAAATATACGAGACATTTTATCCGGTTAAAAAAGGGTCATTTTGAATGAGTGTTGTATGCTAAATGAACAGTTTAATATAGTGAGATTTGTCCTCAGTTTTGCGCTAAATACTAATTCTTATTAATTCCTAATTGTACATTGAATGGATATCATAATACTTAGTTCGCTGCACCTTATCACAATAAAGATCCATACCAAATTCCATCCAGATTGTTTTAATAGTTTACATGAAAAAATGGAACTTAAACATTAATCTCTATTAATCATAACTGTGCAACGAATTCACAATTTCAGCAAGGTCGGCCTGGTAGTTTCCAAGGAAAAGAGGAACGGACAGACAGACAGACAGGCAGATAGATAGATAGATTAAATATATATATATATATATATATATATATATTACAAATGGGGTCACCATATATCAAGGTCTGGAGGCCACTCGAGGATAAGTGTTAATGTGTGCATGTTAGTTATTAGGACATTAGCGTAATAATAATTAGTGGTGGAAATTTGGTATGATTAGATTATTTACGAAGACGGTTCAATGAAAACTTGTTTATATGGGACTTGAAGGCGACAATAATGTAGCAAGTTGGAAAGCAGGAAAACGGAACAGAATTTCACAGGCGGCCAGTTCTAGAAAAGAAGCGTTGTTCATGAAATATGTGTTTAGATTTAGGCACCGATAGAGGAAGAGAGGAATAATTATTAGTGATTTTGGCCAGGCAGGTGTTTTTGCGAAACGGTGGTGAGCGGGGAACCATAGATTGGAGCTCGATCGGTCAACCATAATCGGGTATGTAATTAGCAACTGAGTTTTTTCGCATTGCCCTCACTGAGAATTGAACCTTCAACATTATCACATACAACTGAATGTTAGCTAGTACTTTATTTTCTTCGTCACGCGTCCTGGAGTATCAAATAAAGAGTTCCTTTCGAAATTCCGTGCAGATTCCCGAGTTCGAAAGAAAGATTCCCGAGTTTGATAAATGTTGTGGGGGAATCACCCTCCAAATGGACTGTTCTATCCATTATATAAACGATAGAACTTTTGATCCCAGGAGTGGATTAAACACCAGAGCGACCCTCGCCTGCTCGGTGACGATTACTACTCTTTTCAGTTGTAACCTTTTTACGTTGTTGTTCCAGTAATACATTGTGTAAACTCTATTCAGTTGTTCTGTTTTCTTTGTGGCTTATTGCAAGCCATAACAATAAAGTAAACCTGAAAAAGGTTGAAGGGTATATATGAAATGTTGTGAACATAACACTCAAGATATGAATATTACTCAAAATAATCCATATTTGGAACTGCTTTTTTTGTGTGTTTTTTTTTGTTTTTTTTGTTTTTTTTTGTTTTTTTGTTTTTTTTTTGTTTTTTTTTGTGTTTTTTTTTGTTTTTTTTTTGCTTATCAAAGCCTTTAATCAAACAACTGCGCCGGATGAATTCGCAAGTGTGCTTTGAGTATCGCACGCACTGAGGATTAAAACCTTCAACCTCCAGAAGAGTGTAACTCACAACTGATGTCGTTGGCAAAATTTAGTTGGAATTCACACTCTTTTGGAGCTTGAAGGTTCAATCCTCGATGCGTGCGACACTCAAAACACAATTGTGAATTACATAAGATTTCTACCTATTCATGGATGACAGAACGAAGATATATGCAACGCCCGTCGATTAAATAAAGGATCTCGTTCGAAATTTCGTACAGATTTCCGAGTTCGACAGAAAGATTCCCGAGTTCGTTAAAATACACATGGAGAAAGTTAAGATTACATCGACCGAAACGTTGTTAAAATAACACATAAGATGAGAACAGTAGACTGAAGAATCCAATTAATACGAATAATGAATCCATATCTCAAAAATTCGGAAACACTAAACGGTCTTTATATGATTTTTTGGTTTCGCCTTTAAAAATCCAAGCCATCCCTAAACAGCTTTTATATTTCGAATGTTACTTTTTTGTCTCAATTACTTTTTGCTTTTATTTTTGTGTTTGTTTTGTTGGTTCTTTATTTTTGCTTTCCGACTTTATCTTTGTGGTTTGTATCGATTACAGGTCACGATAACGCAGCCACGAGATCTCGCACCTGCAAGATTAATACGTAACTCGACAGACGGCTAATATCAACAAATTTATAAAACAGCATAAAAAAGTGAAAAGTGTCTATCTGTCTGTGTACATTTGCCTTCACAATAACTCTGTCAATTTTAAGTCTACAGGCTTGAAATTTGATATACAGGGTACTGAGATTTGGAAAAATCTTTGTAATACGTTTTCGGCCAGAAATTTGGCTGGTAAGGGGTCAAAGTTCAACGATTTGACTTTTGAGAACTCTACCAAATTCCTCCGACAATTTTGGGTCAAAACACTTGAAATTTTAGATATAGGTTCCATGAATATGGATTTAACTTTATAATTTGATTTGCACCCAAAACAATAAATTTTAAGGGGTCATAATAGAGGTCAAATTAAAAAAAAAATTGACCGCTTCGGTCTCTACCAAATTACTTAGACAATTTCAGGTCGAAACATTTGAAATTTTACATAAAGGATATTCAGAGATAGGGCAAGCTTTTTAATCGGTTTGGGTCGACAATTTGAGTTACCAATATATAAATTTATGTATGTATGTATGCATGTATGTATGTATGTTTGCATGTGTGCCTAAATCTTTCGACAGAGGCGATCGATTTTTACAAGATCAGTATCGTTTTGAATTCGACCTTTCAGATAACAAATATCGAAAAATTGACTAAAAACATTAATATCTGCACCTTAACTGGGAACTTTTCTACGGGGGGGGGTCGCTTTTTTCGTCGATATTTTCGAAAGTCATCCTCTCCTTTCGATTGTCTAGTCTGTCTAGTCGTAATTAAAACCTACACTCCCAGTTTGGTGGTGGTCGTAGCAGCAAAGACGTCACGTTTTTCCCCGTTCTTTTCCTCCTTTGCTGTACGAGTTCGAGCCTACCTTCCTACTAACACTTTTTTTTTTTTAAAGTCCCACAAAGATAAAAATCACATGATGACAAGTCCGGGGAACATGGTGGCCATAACCTTTTGCTTATTGTTCTATCTTCCGTAAACATGTCATGAACTCGTGTCAGTGATCTGTGGCATGTAGCGGTGTCAGTTATTTGTTAAACTGTTCTAAGATGTGTAGATAAACGTCAGTGTTCACAGTTGATTAAAAAAAAAAATTAGACCAATATTTTAATTCCTGAAACTGCGAACCAAATACCAATTTTCAAGTCATGCAGTGGCGTTTCGTGAATTACGTGTGGATTTTCAGAATAGCGCGTGTTCTGGCAATTCACATATCCTGATGGGTGAAACCGTGTTTCATCCGACATTAAGTACAGCAGTGGGTTCAAACGCCCTTCTCCAAATATACTCAGCAACTACCTGCAATACTTAAAACGTTTATCTTTGTCCGGCAACTTCAGCTCCTGAACACACATTATTCTGTATGCTCTCATGCTAAAAGATTTCAGTGCACGCCGACATGTTGTTCGTGATAAACCGACTTGCTGGAATTGTCTCCTAGTTGACTTTTGTTGACTTCTTAAGATCCGCTGTTGGATTTCACTGACAACTTTTGGCATCCGGATTAATTTAGGTTTTTTGCTTTTTACGCGTTTTCGACAGAGCCTGTTTCGCGCCATTTCTCTACCAAGCTCTGAACGAAGCGTTTTACTGGGTCTTTTATCTCTGGTTATTTTTCCAGGAATGTCTGTTGCGTTTCCTGAAATTGATCCAGAACGCAGATAGGTTTCCACAATCACTGTTCTCTGCTGCAGCGAAAACACCATACTTAAAAAAAATTAAATGCTAATATTAAAAAATTAGGAAGCTTTATATAAAAAACACAACAACAAAAAAACAAAAACAAAATAAAAAACAAAATTGATTAAAACAAAATTAGAGTGATCTGGCTACTTTTAAGTGGGCCACTCTGTATATTTTTATTAATATAAACCAATTTACATGGCTTCGACACTGGGCGTGCTAATGATTCAGAGAAATGATCGGTTAAAACCAGAAGTCCTCATCAGGCAACTTTCTGCAGAAGAAACCAATCTTCAATTAAAGAAGAAAACACACACACATACACACACACACACACACACTCTCTCTCTCTCTCTCGTGTGTGTGTGTGTGTGTTTTCACCAAACCCAACAAAATTGTTACTACTGCTTATTTTATTAGTCAAGTCGTAGTGGTTGCAAGGGGAGATAACTCATGTTTTCTTTTTACTTGTTTTAATTTAGTATTTCAAGTGATAATTTTTAATAATCTTAATTTTCCTTTTATTAAATATTGTACGTTTCGTGTAATTCTTTCTCTTATTCATGAACTTTCTGAAACTACGTTTCTTCTTCTTCTTCTTCTTCTTCTTCTTCTTCTTCTTCGCTCCCTTTTTTCGTCGTGAATTACTGATCACCAAAATTCAGACTTCCCGGTTTCTCTTTCTTATTTACAACTCTAAATGGGTAACAAAGAAGCCAATTTCCTCCAAATACAATATCCTCAATTTCAATATTCAATTTAAACTAGAAAAAAGTTATTTTTATTATTTTTATTTTTAACATAAAATAAAGTTATCATTAATTATGTAATTTTCTCAATATTTAATTTCATCTGCTTCAGACAAAAAGTGATAAAAAATATTCAAAATAAAACAAATCAAAACGAAAACAGCAATCCACATATGTAAACGGGTTGCGGTCAATAACTGACGGCATCAACCAATGGCTATTAAGTCTAATATCACGTGATTTTTCACACAAGAGAGGCCATTTTGCCACCGCCTCTGCAGACCTGTCTGAAATAGCATCGAATCCAAGAATAGATTTCTATTACGGCCGCTTTGTACTTTATTTCTTTCTTCTAATATTTTCTCTCTGAAGTCTTTCTTTTACACTTTGAAACGAAATGGCTTATCTCGAAGGGCCTTTTTTTTTTTTTTTTTTTACAAGAAGCGACAAACCTAACAGTCGGCGGACTTTCTAAAATTACAGTTTTACTGAATTCCTTTTTAATCTGTGAAAATAATTTGAAAATGTATTTCACTAATCAATTTCACTAATGTTTCCATTAACGTTTTCTTCTTTTTATATTTCCTCCTCGTTTTTTATATATATTTTTTCTCTTCTTTTTTAATTTCTTTTTTCTTTTATATTTCTTTCTTGTTTTTTTTTCTTTTTTATATTTTCTCATCCTTTTTTTTCTTTTTTATATTTTCTCATCCTTTTTTATTTTCTCTTTCTTTTTATGTTCTCTTTCTTTTTTATATTTCCTACTTTTTTTATATTTCCTACTTTTTTATATTTTCTAGTGTTTTATAAAAATACTTTCTCCTTTTTTATTTTCTCTTTCAATTCATATTTTCGCATGCTTTTGCATATTTTCTCCTTCGTTTTTATATTTTCTTCTTCTTTTTTATTTTCTCCTTTTTATTTTCTCTTTCTTTTTTATAGTTTTTCCTTTTTTATTTTCTCTTTCTTTATTTCACTCTCATTTTATATTTTCTCATTTATTTTTAATTTTCTCCTTCTTTTTATTCTGTCTTTCTTTTTTATAGTTTCTCCTTTTTTATTTTCTCCTTTTTATTTTCTCTTTCTTTTTTATAGTTTCTCCTTTTTTTCTCTTTCTTTATTCCACTCTCATTTTATATTTTCTCATTTATTTATTTTCTCCTTTTTATTCTGTCTTTCTTTTTATTTTCTCCTTTTTATTTTCTCCTTTTTATTCTGTCTTTCTTTTTTTATAGTTTCTCCTTTTTTATTTTCTCTTTCTGTTGTTCACTCTCTTTTTATATTTTCTCCATCTTTTTATTCTCCTTTCTTTTTATTTTCTCCTTTTTTATTTTCTCCTTTTTATTTTCTCCTTCTTTTTTATAGTTTTTCCTTTTTTATTTTTTCTTCCTTTTTTCTCTCTTTTTTATATTTTCTCATTCTTTTTTTATTTTCTCCCTCTTTTTATTCTCTCTTTCTTTTTAGTTTCTCATTCTTTTTAGTTTCCCCTTCTTTTTATAGTTTCTCCTTTTTTATTTTCTCTTTCTTTTGTTCACTCTCTTTTTATATTTTCTTATTCTTTTTATTTTCTCCTTCTTTTTATTCTCTCTTTCTTTTTTATAGTTTGTCCTTTTTTATTTTCTCCTTCTTTTTATTTTCTCTTTCTTTGTTTATAGTTTCTCTTTTTTATTTTCTCTTTCTTTTTCTCTCTCTCTTTATATTTTCTCATTTTTTATTTTCTCCTTCTTTTTATTCTGTCTTTCTTTTTATTTTCTCCTTTTTTATTTTTCCCGTCTTTTTATTTACTCTTTCTTCTTTAGAGTTTCTTCTTTTTTATTTTCTCTTTCTTCTGTCACTCTCTTTTTATATTTTCTCATTCTTTTTTCTCCTTCTTTTTATTCGCTCTTTCTTTTTTTATAGTTTGTCCTTTTTTAATTTCTCCTTCTTTTTATTCTCTCTTTCTTTTTATTTTCTTTTTATTTTCTCCTTTTTATTTTCTCTTTCTTTTTTATAGTATCTCATTTTTTATTTTCTCTTTCATTTTTCTCTCTTTTTTATTTTCTTTCTTTTTATTTTCCAATTCTTTTATATTTTCTCTTTTTATTTTCCCTTTCATTTCTTCTCTTTCTTTTTATTTTCTCTTGCTTTTTATCTTTCCTCCTTTTTTATATTTTGTCCTTCTTTTTTATTTTGTCTTTTTTTATTTTGTCTTTCTTCTTTATTTTGTCTTTTTTATATTTTGTCCTTCTTTTTATATTGTGTCTTTCTTTTTATTTTCTCCTTCTTTTTTATTTTCTCTTTTTTATATTTTCTCCTTGTTTTTTTTATTTTCCTTTTCTTTTTATATTTTCTCTTTCTTATTTTATATTTCTATCTTCCATTTCTATCATCTCTTATTTTTTTCAATTTTTACCTTTTATTCTTCTATCTATCTCTCATTTTATTTTCTCTCTTTCATTGTTTTCTCTTTCTCTTCTATCCTTAATATATAAATACGAAACCTACATGAATTAAAATATAACATTTAAGTGTATTTTACGACCTGGCATGCTTGGCGACCTGCTAGAATATAGCTATAATAACAGCATAGAACTTTCCTCCCTATCCCCCTCTCTTTTTCTCTCTGTTCCAAAAACTAAACGAAACTTCCATGAACAAATATTCCTACTTAATGCGCCATAACACAAAATAAACTCCATATACTCGAATAAAAAAAGAGAAGATGAAGCCGGGGAGGATTGTCTCATTTAAACACTCGCCAATCCATGTGATGATAATCTCAAGGCGTCATCCACTTAACACCAAAATTTGAAAGGTTTATATGATGGTGCTACTTTATTTCACTTCTATTTAATTTTATATGGTCCCGAGCAACGCCGAATATCCCTGCTGATCAAACGAGTCGAAACACCCAGACCCTCGTCAACATTTTTACTTATCTCTGAACATATAGAACCACGCAGTCAACACAAAAATAACGCTGAAAGGCAGAGAATTAAGGTCTGTTTATGTCTATGCTAAAAACGCTGTTTAGCACGTAACTTAACTGTTATAAACAGTGTTTAATGACCTGTTTGGACGTAACTTAACATTACGCATCAAATTCTACCATCTAATTATAATTCTCTTCACGAGTTCGTCTTAGTATTAAAGGGAGATAAACAATATTCTAAAGGGAGATAAACAATATTCTGAGGTAAAAAAAACCCGGCGCTTCTACACTATTGGGACGAGATTCTGTAGTCGATAAATGGAGTTTTCAGATAAAAAAAAAATGGTTTAAACAGATTTTTTGTCACTTCTTATAAGTTACAACGGTAACTTCCAAATTATGCACGACGAATTGCCTGAATATTACTGAATTATTAAAAAAAAACTTTAATCGTGAAAAATTGCTGCCATCTTGTTTAAATCAAAACGGAAAATTACCTTCCTTTTTGAACTCTCCTGTGTTCAAATCCTATCGTTTTCTTCAAATTCTATTTTTTTAATTTTCTTTAATAAATAATTTTCTACCTTATCAATTTTCGTAAATTTTGGATATAATCATCTTTAAAATACGGGGAATACGTAGATACCATTGTTTTCATGTGAAATTCAGTTTCACGATTTCCGAAATACCGTCCCAATAGTGTAGAAGCGCCAAAATATCTTATCCACATACACATGTGTTTCACCTTATTATGGGAATCGTCAGTGTGGAGGATGATTGTTCTGCTGGGCACACGATTCGAAATCCTAATCCTCAGCATTTTAACTTTTATTTTCGGCGTTGGTGGAGTTATTTTTAATTATTTTCTTCGGTTTAAATATGAATTATATTCCCGATAATAATTGAAAAATGTTTCTATTTTAGTAGTTGTACGGACGGCATTACATATTTCTCTTTTAACTCAACTGCAGTAAAAATACGTAATTATAGTGACCAATAAAAAATATATATGAAAAATTGGCTAATCAGAATCAAATTTCGATTTGTCAGCTTAAATGCTACTTAGACCCAACTTGTTTTATTTTTACCATCAATCGCTGATGTTTGAAATTTATTTCCGCATCTCCACAACAACTCGTTTTACAATAAGGGTATATGCCGGCGACTCAATGCGCGTACACATTTCCAAGTGCGCAGGACATTCAATCCCCCCCCCCCGTCTCTCTTGGAGATGCCACGGTAAGTGATGCCTCGAATGCATGGATAAGGATAAATGTAAACATAAAGGTCATTTAGTGCATTCCGTTCAATATAGATGTTGTTAGCAAAATGTCACGAATAGCGAATTCGGTTTAAAATAGAAATTGTAGCACCTCCTCCTCTTCCTTCGCTTTCAAACTAACGATATCGTTTTTTGCACTATTACTTAATGTCATTTGTACCGTTTTCAGCTCCGTTATAAAAATGTATGAAATCTAATTGGAGAGTTGATATCACATCTGGGGAGGCATAACAAAATCAACAGATCTCTCTAGTGGAAGATGATCTATTCTTTTTCGTAAAGCCCTTTTTTTATCAGAGAAGAGACGATGCTAACCTTTCTTCATGCTGTCACTTTTTTTTTTTTCATAGTCGGTGCTCGACTAACCTTCGTTGGTTGCTCTAAGTAAAAAACAAAAACAAAAAAAAACAAAAAACAAAAAAGAATGCAACAAGAACTCGAGACTCTGCAGCCAATACAGAAAACTTTTAATACTCTGTGTACCTAAAACCAAACGGAACTTCTAAAAACAGTTTGTCTTCCCCCTCTGTAAGACATATTACCGCGGAACTTCTCTGTAGACTAAAAAATGGTCATCTTCAACGTCAACATTAATAAATACATTTGTCGTCCTCTTTAGTAATCAGGCATTTCCCTTCTTATCCATATACAGTTGAACCCCGGATACGGTGGCCCTAGGATACGTTTTTTTTTTTTCAGGTTACGATGTGGAATACGATGCTTTTCCGGACCCTGGTTACGGCATTTGCCCCTACTTACGCGGTTATTTATAATGTTATTTGATTCTCAAGGGAAGGTTTTAATACTGTAAATGGCCTGTACTGTATTTTGTTACTAATTTTTAATGCCGTATCGCGGGGTTCTACTGTATTTTAATGCTTTCATATATATAGCTCAACATCCAAGTGACAATTTCAGTAAATCTTATTCTCGAGTGAATTTCGATCACCGATGTTAAGCAACGTCGAGCCTGGTTAGTATCAGATGGGTGACCATTCGGGGATTCTAGGCGCTGTATGTGCTCTCCGTTTTTATCTCGGCATTTGTTTCCAGTCGTCCTGAACATACACTCAATTTGCCACTGGTATTTAACAATGTCGACTCAGAAGAGGTGTGGTTGGAGATTGCGCACCTACTGCTACAAAAATTTCACGTGCACGCACCCCTACGGTGGGTATCCATTCCATATTCTGTCAAAGACTGAAGGAGCCCCTCTCTCTCTCTCTCTCTCTCTCTCTCTCTCTTTCTTTCTCTCTCTCTCTCTCTCTCTCTCTCTCTGTATATATATATATATATATATATTTATTTAATTGTACAGAAGTTCAGAAAAAAACATTGGTACCGTCGGTTTCAAGCTCAACATAAAGGGGGCCAGTTAATGGTAAATCGTAAAACAAACATGGCTGACATTATTTACGATTTACCATTAACTGGACCCCTTTATGTTGAGCTTGAAACCGACGGTACCAATGTTTTCCTGAACTTCTGTACAATTAAATAAATAAATATTAAGCTCTTATATCGAAAAAGTTTTCCCTAAAAAACAGTAAACAAATATATATATATATATATATATATATATATATATATATATATATATATATATATATATATATATATTAGTATTTGGACAATTAATCGGAATCAGGAATCGGAAAAATCGGAACTTTTGGGGGTATCGGAATCGGTATCGAAATCGGAAAAATTATAGTCTAAATTCCGATTCCACACCGATTCTTTAAAATTTTAAAGAACAAATGAAACAAGCAAAAATTTTTTTTTTTATTAGAAGTTGTTCCTTTACAACATAAGACTAATAAGGGCCACAGAATGAGTTATAAATCTCATTTACAGATTTAACATTGATTAGCAGATTTTAATTTATTTTATTTATTGGTCATTTATAGCTGGCCTATTACCTTTGTAATCGTTTTGCATCTATTCGCTAAAATATCTATGTGCCCTCATCCGAGGGAAGTCATATGATTATTAACAAGTTTTAAATGCTCTGGGCGAGGGAGGAGTGGTAAACTTCATTGGCGTCAACTGTACAGTGGGATGTTTTTCAACGGCTTCTTCTGGAATAATTAAAGTTTTATGGCAACTTTTTGGACACAAGGAAATTCTCAGATTTTCCAAACCTAATTTAATTTGTTTTTATTAGTTTTTATTGTAAGCAAATTAAATATTCTAAACTTCACTTACCTATTAAATATTACAGACTTTAAAAAAAACTTTTCGCACCTATTTGATAAATGGCCATATGGCGTCTATTAGATACTCTGGACTTTAATATCAAAGATTTAACATGCGTGGAATTTTTTTTTCTAGTGCTGATATTGTCTGATCACCACATCCATTGAAATATTTCAGGTTTCCATATATTTTGTTTGGTTTTGACACACGTGAGAATATAGATGAAAATCTCACAAATTTTTTCAACTTTTGAAAGAGCAAACATTGAGAAATTTGTTAATTTAAAAACTTTCATTTACATTAAAAATACCCAAAACATATGAAATTCTATTTTAAGGCGATTATATGCGAGCACACTGAAACATTATTTTAGAATTTAGAATGGGGGTTCAGTTGTGCATTTAAATATAATGTAAACTGATTCCATTTCATTACATTATAACTTTTTAAGCAGTTAAGTAATTTTTACCACTAATTCTAAGGCCGACCAGCAAAATCATAAAATCACATGTAATTGCTATATTTTTCGTATTGCCACCCGTCCTTAGGGTTAGTAGCAGGAAAGGAGCGTGGTTTTTTATGACATTTAATAATACTATATATTTATACGATGTGTGTTATTTATTTTGTGTGTCACGATTACATCAGTGTGACTTTTGTTTAATTGCTACGGACTGCCATTTCTTGTAATAAATAATTTTACCGAACATTCTTCATAAGTTTTTGTTTTGGTTTTGGTTTCGATTTTAGCTGATGGCACGCAAGTCATTTATTTTCTTATAAATAATTTTATCAAGAATTCTTCATAAGTTTTGGTTTTGATTTCGATTATAGCTGATGGAACTCCAGCGATCTATTTTTTTTTTTTAAATAAATAATTTTATCAAGAATTCTTCATAAGTTTTGGTTTCGGTTTCAATTATAGTTGAAGAAACCCAAGCTGGTGTAATAAAGTCGGGCGTCCTTGCTAGTTTAGATAAATACTTTTACAGTTTTAACAAGAGTTACAATAATATCAGAGCATCTCTATTTACGCCATGAATACCAACATCAATATATTACATTTGAATGAGCCCTCTGTGGAATTTCCACAGTTCCCGCTAGTTGTTATTATTTGCATCTCGTTTTGTTTTTGTTTTATTTTGTTAGAGCAAGGCAAATCAATTTAATAACACACCAAATTTATATAATTAAAAAGTTTTAAACATTTATAGAAAGAAGGCACATAATAGTTAACGAAGCCCAGTGCCCTCTCCATGTTAAAAATGGTTTTCTAAATAGTAACATCATTATTTAGAAATTCGTTCGTAACAATGGGGGGGGGGTTAATATTTAGTTCTTACATCGTTTTCTCATTTTACCTACCAATCGTCGACTATTTTCAACTGTTTATGAAAACTTTCAAGTAGCATGTTGTACACTAACGAAGAACTGATGCAATTTGGCTTTGTATAAAATCAAAATAAACCTTTTGTTGTCTTTCAATTTACAATACACAAGGAAAACATTTGAGAAAAAATATACCCGAAAATTACCCAGAGATTTATGTAATAATTTGAAAATTTACGAAAAAAACAAAAGCAAAACAAAACAAAAAAAGGAAACAACAACAACAAAAAACAAAAAAAAAAACAAAAAAAACAAATATCTAATTAAATATTTATAAATATTAAAAGAATCGGAATCGGGAATCGAATCGGAATCGGAAATTTAGAACGGAATCGGTAATTGGATCGGAATCGGGAAAATTTTTTGAATCGTCCCACGCCACATGGCCATTTATCAAATAGGCGCGAAAAGTTTTTTAAAGTCTGTAATATTGAATAGGCAAGTGAAGTTTAGAATATTTATTTTGCTTACAATAAAAACTAATAAAAACAAATTAAATTAGGTTTGGAAAATCTGAGAATTTCCTTGTGTCCAAAAAGTTGCCATAAAACTTTAATTATTTCAGAAGCCGTTGAAAGACAAGGTAACTTCCTTGAATACATTGGATATATATATATATATATATATATATATATATATATATATTGTGTCGAGAAGAATTAGCCCGTCGATTTTCCGCGTGTGAATCCTCCCCCCCTCTAACAGCCAACCATCTATAACCGTCATTAAGAATAAATACATGTTGCTATATTTTATATGTAAATGTGGTCGTCGTTCTTTTGAACACGGCGGAAATAAAGGCACAGATTTAGTAAGAGTTCTCCGTTCTGATAAAATGAAGACGTTTTCATGCTGGTCAAATATCAGCTCAAGCGCGCAGATGATGTGAGCCATCCTGCGACGTTTACTGAAGACATGATAAGACCTAACTCTCGAGCCATATCGTGTCGATCCGTGACTAAACGGTCGATAAGAGTGATTCATTAACCCACTCGTATCTATCTACGAACTTGCTAACCCCTTGCGGGTCAAAGGTGGAGAAGGGGAAAACCAACCGCATCATTCTCAAGGGAAGGTTATAATACTGTAAATGGCCTCTTGATTGCGTTTTTGTGAACTGACTTAAAATATTGTGGGAAAATTATTTTGAATCGATTTTAACAGTAACAATAAAGTTTCCATCTATCTATCTATCTAGCTATCTATGCATCTGCGGTATAATCACGTTGACACACGAGTGTCTCGTCAGATTACCGAAGTTAAGCAACGCAGAGCCTGGCTAGTACCAGATGGCTGACCATTTGGGAAATCTAGGCGCTGTAGGTTTTACTTTCATTATATCTTGATTTTAATATTTAATAATATAAACGCATTTAAACATGTGCTTTTTACAGTACCCGGGATTCCGATTTCTATTCTTTTTAAATCTCTAAATATTTTACCATAAAAGTGTTATTTTGTCCCGATTACCATAAAAACACATCTTAAATGTGCCTATATTTTCTCAAACGTAAAAACACACTTGTGAGGAAGGGGGGGTGACCTAGAGATTTTAGTCTATCTGGAACTTTAAATCAATAAATATTTATTATTTCATTATTACTACAAGTAGTGGAAGAATTTTCTAGCACTAAGAGCCGGTAACTTCCCTGAATGTATTGGAAAGTGAAAGTAATGAGTAGTGTTTTGAAAATAAGGAAAAAGTTCATAGTGGTAATCTTCATTCAATCCCGGGTAACGTCGGGCATCCCTGCTATTATATATAAATCAGACGTAGATATTTTTGTTTATATATATTGCTTGAATCAAAGCTTCAAATACAAAAGTCCCGTATCATGACTCAATTATCCTTTAAACAGAAATATTCCTTTTGAACACGCGCCTGTCATATAAAAGAACTTACTGTTGATTTTATACGTCGGATACAAATTGTGTTTGTGCGGTGATGAAACTTCTCAAATGATCTTGTGATGTTAGACTGTGAAAAAGTGGTAACTGGTCAAAATGGGACTGCTCTATATTTAATGTTTATTTATTTATTTTTTTATTATTTATTATTGATAATTATCAGTGGCATTTTGCTAAAAAAAACTATCTAAGAACACTCTCAAACACATAATGTATCTTTGTGTAAAGTTAAAAAAAAAAAGATCGGCTCAACTGTTTTGGAGTCCATAGGGAACTAACTCACATTCACAGACACATACAACGTTTCTTCTGACGAATCCTGGAGTGGATGAAACGCCGAATATTCAGCGTAGCTTAATCGCCATATATATTTTATAAATTAGTAACTAGCTCTACCTACGTATTGAGCACTTTTGAAGTAAATACTTAAAGTTTACGCATAAATCTATACTTTCGTATATTAATTTTATGTGAGTAAATGAAGTAGTTATATATATATATATATATATATATATATATATATATATATATATATATGTGTGTGTGTGTGTGTGTGTGTGTGTGTGTGTGTGTGTGTGTGTGTTATCTGTAATTAATATGATATTTAAATTAATCTCGTTTCGAACAATTCATTTTAAGATCAACATTTTGTTCGTTAATGAAAACGAATTTTGCCATGAGAAAGAGAGCTGCCTTCATTGCGCAAATATTTCAAATACGTGTTTTTTTTTCTCCATGTTTTGTTCAGCTTTACCGAAGTTTAACATCAGTTTTATACAATAGCATCACCACTTCCACTCCCACGCTCACCCCCATCTCTCTCTTCCCCTCTCTCTCTCTCGTCTTTTTTTAAATGCAACCTATTTTTTGTTCGTTTTGAATAAAGTCGATCATCATCAGCATCAGCATCAGCCGAATGATGTTCGTTTCGATGACACGTGGCATTCCTTAAACACAAAACGCGACTTAACCAAAAAAACATGTCGGCTTAGTACTGTTGCTTATTATTTGGTATTGTAGCTTGTTAGTCCAATGTGATTTATTACTCGTACTTAGTGCTGAAGCTTCTTTTATTTATTTATTTATTACTAGCCTGGAGCGGGGGGACGCCTGGCATTGCCCGGACGTACGATACGCTTAAATGTGATATTTGTATTTGTCCAGATTTCGTATATAGTATTATAGATTCGTGATATAAAAAAGAGTATATAGGCGTCATCAGCTGGAATCGAAACCGCTATTGTAGCATTCAAAGCTGGTGACGTAATAATGTACCAACATGACACGCACATAAAGTGGTTAAACATTAAAATAAATTAAGATTAATGTACAAAATGTATAACAATTTTTTTCAATTTGGACCTCCTAAAATCTTTTAACCGGCTAAAGACCCAAAAATTGCAGAGCAGCGTTAGTGGCCTCAAATGATAGCGTTTTTTTTTACAGACCGTTCTTTCATGGGTCCTTAGCTGGTTTAAATTGTTTTTAAGGGCTCAAAATGGGTCAAAATTGAAAAAAATTGTTATATATTTTGTACATTCATCTTAATTTGTTTTTTTAATTTTTAATTTTTAATCCGTTTATATGCGTGTCACGTTGGTACAGTGGTAACGTCATCAGCTTTGAATGCTGAACTTTCAGTTTCGATTCTAGCTACTGACGCCTAAATACTTTTTTTTTTACTTTTGAAATCACGATTCTATAATACTATATACGAAATCTGGACAAATTAAAATATCATATTTAAGCGTATTTTACGCTCCGGAAAAGTTGGGGCCCTCCTCCTCAACTAATATTGAATAATTTTTTTCAATAATTGTCTTTATTACCTGTTGGGTGTATAAGGTGCTGTTAGCGTGGAATCCGAATTTTTAATTAACCTCCCATTGTCAAGGATGACATTAGAATAATTTTTGGTCCTATATATATATATATATATATATATATATATATATATATATATATATATATATATATACCATTATTTTTCGTTTGGATTTTATCTGAACTTTTTTTTTTCTGAGATCCCCATGACATTAAAACGTATAAAACTCTACGAGTCAGCATTATTTTGCACTCGTGCGCACACAATTTAATTGTAACAATGGAAACGTTATTAACGTTTTCGTTTTATATTTAGAAGAGCGTCGTCAGATAATTGTCGTAAATACCCCGATTAACCAGATAGGAAATTAATGTATCCGTATTGATTGCGTAATCGAGGGCTTGATTGCGAGACTAATGGCGCACAGTCAATTCCAAAGGACTATCAGGGTTTCCAGAAGAATGTTAATTTGTGCTATTAAAACATTTTTTTTTAAGAGTCAAGGTTTGTACGTTAAATAATATACCGCATCTTGAATGCATTTACGCGCGCACGCACGCACACACACACACACACGCACGCACACACACACACACACATACACACACAGAGTCTAATAATAATATTATTATTAGGTTGGTGCAAAAGATTTTGCTGATTTTAAATTTCCTCATGAAAATGAAAAACTGTGTTCTAACATCTTTATCTTGTATATAATAAAAGAGGCACAATTTTTTCCCTCTAGACAAAACTGCCGTAGGTTGACAGCAACACATGGCACATAAAAAATATTGTTTACGCCATTAGCCATTATGTCATCTAGCTATAGAACGCAATTACATATACATTATTTCGCAATATTAAAACATACATTTGTTCCGAGGAGCGCCATGATCATCATCGTCGTAACCTACAGACGAAATAGCTCAAATTTCACCCACACTATACCAAGTCCTCTGACGACATCATTCTCCACCGAGTGCATTTATACTTTTCGTACTTTCCTGTGTGTGAGCCGTCATTAACTGAGTACGATTTCCTACACAATCGCATATTCTTACCCCCTATATCCTACACAAATAATGATTCCTCCCGTCCATAAATCCGGCTCATCTGATTGGCTGAGAAGTATGGATTCTACAATTCCCCTATTCGGTTATTCCCACCAATAAACGAACAATTCTACACCTATAAAACAGGCCGCCATTTTTGTAAGTGCACACTATTCTTACGTTTATATTATATAATTTAGAGAATTATTCCGCTTAGAAACTCTTAACTTTTATTGTTTATTTGTGTAAATATTAGACTCCGGAAATAAATCATTGACGATACTATTTCATTTATTCATCAACAATGGACATCGAAATCATAAACGACTACGCGAAACTACTGCTAGTTCCAGTCATTCGGAGGGATGGAGAGTTAGAGATAGAGAGATAGAGAGAAAGTGAGAGGGAGAGAGAGATAGATAGATAGATAGATAGAGAGAGAGAGAGAGAGAGAGAGAGAGAGAAATAAGTCGTGTTACAGTATTATTTAGGTCAATCAAAGTGTTAATTCAAAACGGATTAAAGCGAAAAATAATGAAAATCATTTTTTACCTAAAACCCAGCATTGCCGATTCAAACTCATTGCAACATATTGCAGAGAAGTAAAAAAAAAAAAAAAAAAAAAAACATAAATACATAATTAGATAAAGGTTACCAATACTAATAAAGATTGTTTTTCTACCTATATCGCTTATTATTTATTTATTTTTTATACACAATTATTTACACAACAATTTAAATTTAAGTCATTGTGAATTGATTCAAACGCTTCTTTGGAAAAGACATATGTAAAGTGGTGCTTATGCACTAACGTTACCATGCTAATTTTTTAAAAATAGCTTTTACAGGTTAAATGAAAGTTTTACAATAAATAAAGCTGTTAGGTAAAAGTACAGAATAGTTAACAAAGTGCACGCAATTGAATATACCATGCTTTTTTTTCTTAAAATTTTAAATTATTGTGAATTTATTCAAGCGGTCCTTTATCTCGCTTAGTCAATCCACACCTCCAAAAAATATAATAAAATGATTATATATATTTTTTGCATGACGGAAAGGACTTACCGAGATAAAAGACCGTTTGAATAAATTCACAATGATTTAACTTTGTAATCGGAACAAAAATATTTTCAGTTGCGTCGTAACTATTCTTTACTTTCACCTAACAATTCAGTAAACGCAAATAAATTGTAAAACTTTAATTTTCTATTGTTGAAACCACAAAAATTTATTTACTTATAAAACTCCTTGAGATATATTGCAAAGAAGTCAAAAATAAAATTAAGAAAACAATAAACAAATAATATCTGCTTGTTTATTAAATTGTTAGGTGAAAGATTAGTGACTGCCAGTTCGATAACATAAGTGCGCACAACTGAAAATGACATGATTTTTCTTTAATTACAAATATAAATCATTGTGAATTTATTTAAACAGTCCTTCAATTTAGTAGAACGTGCGCGAGCCTTTTCTAGTCTCACACAAAAACATGCGTTCACATCTCAAGCTATATTACTTGTCATATACATGCGTGCACACAAACATACGCGCCCACGTCCACACACGTACATATATTCACGTTCGCGTACATACACTCACATTCACGTGTATATACACACACACACACACAGGCTAACGTACACACATACACACACGCATGGACAACGTCACTTCCCTTTCAAAGGAAATCCACATGCGCAAAAGACCACCGGAAACAAGTATAAAAGCAGGAGACAAGCTGTTTCCAGCCCTTTTCAGACCAGCTTCCTAGCTGGACGGTCTACGGACCGACAGCGTGCCTTTTCGGTATGCGCTCGCACGCGCGTACCTCACGCCACTTGCTACAATGTGGGACAAAAAGCCAACAGATAGTACGTACACTTTATACGCTTTCTATCTCCATAACCTGGATTGACATTCTCACTCTATCTCCCCTTCGGTTTTGGTCCATCAACACAGACATGTGCGCGACTCTCTGCTGAGCTTAACACTCTCTTTCTACAGGCCGGCTTGCCACTTCGCGTTTCTCTATTGCATTCCTCTTTCCTTCTACGCGCGTAGTCGTCAACGGCGAATGAACACGTGTACACCCAAGACTTTCATTTCTCAACAGAAAATAAACGACATGTTTATTTTATTCCAGCATTTGAGCTCTTTGTTTCCTTCATTCAATTCGTTTCATTATTTTTTTCTTATAGCGAGTTAGGGTATTTATATCCTAGTCCTCTACAAACATCATATGTGAACACCGATCAACGACGATAAAAGTCATAACAACATTTTTTTTCAATCTTACTTTTTTTTTGTTTCTGAAAGTTAAGTTTATAATTGATGAGATTGACGTAGCAAAACAAAACAAACAAAAAACAAAACAAAACGTAAATTGTAGAATTTACAGGTGGGGGGGGGAACTTTCACAGACGTCCACCGAATCTCTTAATAAAAGAGAGTTGCAGTAGCCCCCTATATCAAAGAGTCACTGAACCTAGAATAGGGTGATAAGGGGGGAAACAAATTTACAATTTCGAAATCATAAAAAGCTATTTATTTTATATAAAACATATTTGTACGCTCTAAGCCTGACTTACGTTCAAATAAATTATCATTTTTCAGTACTTTTCATTCAGTTTGTATGTGACTAAATTTACGCCAGTTTTATTTTATTTTATTTTTTTTACTTTTTTTGTCTATCAAATAATTTACGCCGCTAAAGTAAACATTTTCCCTATATTATATTTGGTACTTTTTTTTTACCTTAGCACCAACAAGAATATTTTGTGATAAAAACGTGTACTTCTCTCCGCACGACACTGCCACCCTTCCTCAGTTTTTAGTCTTTGCGAGTGTGCAGACTTACAACATATATCAAGTTGAACTTGCAGCAAATACTTGGACAGTCCAACCCCTCATAAAATGGGGTGTCTTCCGAAATCCGTTCTTAACATTGCGGCGTTGGAGATTGACCACCACCACCACCACCACCACCAACAACAACAACACCAACAACAACAACAACAACAACAACAACAACAACAACAACAACAACAACAACGTAGTTGAATTATTATGAGCAACGCCGGTTTACAGGTCCTGTTAGTTCTTAATAATAATGAGCTTTGCTATGTGCAACGTGATTCCTTTGTTCGCTATAATTTGATTCCAAGACAGATGGATATATATACAGATAGATAGATATATAGATATATATAGATATGTATACATACAGGTATATATACACATATATAAATATATACATATATATACACACATATATATATGCATATATATACATATATATATATATTATATATATATATATATATATATTAAGTAATGTGATTTATAATTTAAAAATTAAAAAAAAAATTTTTAAATTTAAAAATCAAATTTTAATTAAATTAAAAATCAGTTTCATAAGAAGGAACAACAACAAAGTAAATTATCTGTACGATCGTTTCGGAAATCCGTGCTTTTTATTTGTGGTATACATGAAGTCACGTAGAACAATTATACATAGTTTTTTTGGTAAGCACGGTCTCCTCATCAGCAAATTTAGGAGGATTTCTATTGAATTGAAAAGACACCAAAAATAAACCTAGCATTAAAAGTAAGGCAGATGAATCTGAAAAATTGAAGTAAAAGGTTTGGATTTAAAATTTATAAGAAAATTAGTATAGGTTAGAGATAGAAATGAGTAGAAAAAATATATATATTTTTTGAATTTACATAATAAATTTGATTTAAAAATATATAGATATAGTTACCTTTTAGTTTTTCTTTTTTTGAAATCAGGAACTGTATTTAAAGTAGTCATTTAGATGTTTGCTATAGCTTTTTATTTTATTGAATGATGAATTTTAAAAGGGCGACGCTCGTGCAGTAAATTGTTTCCGTTAGCGTATTTTGATTTAAAGACGCTACAGTTAATATCTATAGAGAGAGAATATTTATTTTGCAAGTTTTTAAGGGGAGATAATTGTCATGTGTTATTGGTTTTATTTATTATTTGATTTACGAGTCTAAGGGCGGTAATTGGTCTAACTTAATTTATTAAAAAAAAAAAAAAAGTAATCTATTTTTACTAATGAGTAATTTTTAATGATTTAAGGTGGTTTATATTTATTAAATTTAAACGAACGTTTATGATTACATGATAGAAGCTCATGTCTTGAATTTACTAGTTTGGTTGTGCTTTTTATATCTTCATATTTTAAAATTTTTAGGGTTTCTTTTGTACATAATGTACAAAATTTATCTCCTGGTTTATATGATTTGCAAGTCTCAATTATTTGCCATTTTAAGTTGAAAGGAATATTGCTATTTTTTAGTTGCCAAATATAGTTGGATAGAGTAGTTTGGTTTGATAGAGAGTTATTTTTAAAAGAATGTTTGTGCGTTGAAATTCTATGTTTTATTGGGCCAGATGTGGAACCAATATATATTACCTCTTGATTATTATGATTATTTTCCATTAGGTCTATTGTTGGATTATAATGTGGTGGGTTGGTTAGTAATTGATCGGTAGATTGATTTAAGTTGGTGTTATTATTTAATCTGGTAGTTGAGTTATGGCTGTTGATAGGTTCTTGTATATTTGGAGTTTTTGATACTGTGCAGCTATAGATAGCATTTTTAATTTTACATGAGCCTTGTAGGGGACATTTATTTTTTCTTCTACAGTTACAGTCCGATGTATTTTGTATAGTTGTATTTTGTAGTTTATTAATTTTATTATTATTAGAGCTAATTATTTTCTGATGAAGGTTAGGCATAGTAGAGTAAGAGACTTTAATTGTGTTCTTCTTATAGCAAACATCTAAATGACTACTTTAAATACAGTTCCTGATTTCAAAAAAAGAAAAACTAAAAGGTAACTATATCTATATATTTTTAAATCAAATTTATTATGTAAATTCAAAAAAATATATATATTTTTTCTACTCATTTCTATCTCTAACCTATACTAATTTTCCTATAAAATTTAAATCCAAACCTTTTACTTCAATTTTTCAGATTCATCTGCCTTACTTTTAATGCTAGGTTTATTTTTGGTGTCTTTTCAATTCAATAGAAATCCTCCTAAATTTGCTGATGAGGAGACCGTGCTTACCAAAAAACTATGTATAATTGTTCTACGTGACTTCATGTATACCACAAATAAAAAGCACGGATTTCCGAAACGATCGTACAGATAATTTACTTTGTTGTTGTTCCTTCTTATGAAACTGATTTTTAATTTAATTAAAATTTGATTTTTAAATTAAAAATTTTTTTTTTAATTTTTAAATTATAAATCACATTACTTAATATTGAATTAGCTCTAGGACATTTAACTATCGAGCTTATTATATATCTAAATTACAACGAGCATTTCCTGTATTTTAATTAAACTAGTAATTTCAATATTACATTAAAATACACTTAGCTCTTTAGACTATTATTCTAATCTCCTTTAAATTATATATATATATATATATATATATATATATATATATATATATATATATATATATATATATATATATATATAAATTACAATAAGTTTACCAAGGTAATCAAAATGGTAAACTTAAAATATATTATAAATATTAAAGACTTAATATTTACAAGTAAAGTAATCTCAACCAGACGTAAAAGCTCAATAAAACTGAAAAGGAAATAGAGCTTATAATATGAACAAATGATTAATAAAACATGTTAAAAACATCTTGAAAATGAGTTAAAAACATATTTAATTTTAAAAAAGGAAGCACAAGATAAGTGGATAGTCCTTAATCCGCGGAGTTTCGAAGAAATACTCTCCTTCTCATCAGAGGGCAGGAATTAGCAAAATGCGGGATCGGATTTTCCATGTAGAAGTATTTAATGAAACCACAAGTAAGTCACAGATCTTACTTGGTTAAAAAAAAAAGGGTGAGGTAAGGGGAATAGAAGGTAAAAGAAAAAATGATAAAAAGATTTCACATGAATGGATAGTCCGATGAAGGGTCTTCGAAACTCCGCGGATTAAGAACTATCCACATTTCTTGTGTTTCCTTTTTAAAATTAAATATGTTTTTAACTCTTTTTCAAGATCTCTTTTAACATGTTTTATTAATCATTCGTTCATATATATATATATATATATATATATATATATATATATATATATATATATATATATAGGCGCGCACCTGTTGTTTTTTTCACCTATAACTAATAACCTCCACTACAACGGACTTTTCTTTATATACGGTTGGTTGCTTTTTGTCTTATGTTGAACTCTGAATCAAATATATACCGATGGATCTTTATATGTATATCCGTGCTCTTATATATATATCTATATGTGCCAATCGAATATATGCCTGTATTGCATCTAATTGACTTTTTCCTCAAAATATTCCTGAAAGAACTGTTCGCATGTTTCCCTGTGTATATATTTCTTGTAATATTTTTTTTATATTTCATGACTAAAACTCAAATTTTTTTTAGTTTAATCTTGTGCACTAACCAGCAAATGCATAGGAATGCTAATATTTAGCATTCCTATCACATTATTTTGATAACAGTTTTCCTCTGATGAGAAGAATAAGCATTCTTTGAAACTCCGCGGATTAAGGATTACCTAACACAACAGTTTTGGTGTATTCTGTCGAATAATAAAAATTAATTTTAAACTTCTGTTTTTCAGCATTGTTCTTACTGTGATATATATATATATATATATATATATATATATATATATATATATATACATACATGTATATATATATAGCTACTTCATTTACTCACATAAAATTAATATACGAAGGTATAGATTTATGCGTAAACTTTAAGTATTTACTTCAAAAGTGCTCAATACGTAGGTAGAGCTAGTTAATAATGTATAAAATATATATGGCGATTAAGCTACACTGAATATTCGGCGTTTCATCCAATCTAGGATTCCTCAGGCTTATGCGCGAATTCTGTGGTTGTTTATCGTTTTTATATGGTCCTCTTCTATTGAGGATTTAGTTAGCCAATCAGCTTTCTAGTATCCACTGCGCCCCTTCCTATCAGCCAATGGGCATGCATTTTATCGAACAAAGGATCTGTTTTAAAACTAGGTTAGTGTTTTTTTTTGTTTTTTTTATTGTTAGTTTATATATAAATGTATATATATGTGTACATACATATATGCACACACACACACACACACACACACACACACACACACACACACATATATATATATATATATATATATATATATATATATAGTGAATGAATGACAAAGTCTATATTCCAAAGTTCATGATGTTGACCATCCTACAATTTATATCTTTTATTCATTTGACATTTATAATTCTTGACAGCATCTGTTTCGTAGCACAAGATCAATCACTTAATTATTATATCAATCAATGACCGTTTTGCCCTTAACTCATCGGAAGAAATAGCAACACCTTAAAATTGCGTAATGGAAACATATTATAATGTATTTACAGCTTCTCTTCCAATTTTCGGATTTTAATCATGTCAAAACTTTATTTCATTTTGACGGATTGATTGTTGCTATTTCTTCTGATGTATTAAGGGCAGAATAAATTAGCTAATTGATAGAATAATGAAGTGATTGTTTGTGCTTCGAAATAGATACTGTCAAGAAGTGTAAATGTCAACAGAATTAAAGGAATAAATTGTAAGATAGTCAACATCATGAACTTTGAAATATAGGTTTTTGTCTTTCGTTCACTATATTGCTTTGTAATTACATTGAGCTTCTTAAATAAGGATTAGTGTATATTATAAGAAAAAAAGTAGATTTCCACACACACACACACACACACACACACACATATATATATATATATATAGAGAGAGAGAGAGAGAGAGTCATTCATACATATATATATATATATATATATATATATATATATATAGAGAGAGAGAGAGAGAGAGAGAGAGAGAGAAAGAGAGAGAGAATCATCCACATACAGTACTGTTTCGCAGCTCATCAGTGCGGCTAGACAGGCAACTACCTCAAGCCAGGATTGAAACCCAACCGTCAAGGTTCCTAACCATTACGCTATTGGCGGCTGCTGAGCGAGTAGTGAATTTAACGATGTTTTAACATCGTCCGAAATACCTCAAAGAGCATCGCTTTATGCGCTAATGGTAATTCGTGTATCACTTCTCAATATGCTCAACTCAAGGTGAGGAGCATTATAGTCATCCACATACAGTACTGTTTCGCTGTTTCACAGCTCATCTGTGCGGCTAGACAGGCAACTACCTCAAGCCAGGATTGAAACCCAACCGTCTGTACGGCAATCAAGGCTCCTAACCATTACGCTATATTGGCGGCTGCTGAGCGAGTAGTGAATTTAACGATGTTTTGACATCGTCCGAAATACCTCCGCTTGATTTGTTTACACAAAGAGCGTCGACTTGTCTCCCCACGAGGGCAGAGTTAGGCACAATGTTGGTTTTTAATGTTGGGGAAATCAGCTCCTCCCAAAAAAGTCACTCTGGTTAGTAACAAAAAAAGTGTATCAGTCATGAAGGATTTCTCCTTCATTAACCGAAGCCACAAAAATTGAACTGAAAAAAGTGAAGTGCTACATCAGAACAGATACTACAATGCCAATAGTGAGAGAGAGAGAGAGAGAGAGGGAGAGATAGATAGATAGATAGATAGATAGAGATAGATAGAGAGAGAGAAAGAGAGAGAGAGAGAAAGAGAGAGAGAGAGAGAGAAAGAAAGAGAAAGAGAAAGAGATGATTAAGATAGGTATCCGGTTATATTTTAAAATTGGAACTATTTGGCCGGGGAAAATTTTTTTTTACCGATTTATATTTTCATCTTGAAAGTAACAACTGTATATGCAATTGTGAAGTTTTTAGATGAAATGTAAATGTTTATGTTGTGTTGGTTGAACCCGCTTTATGATCTACGGACCCACCTTCAAACAAAAGGTTCGAATTCTTGAAAAGCAGAGCCAAACCTATTTTTCTTTAGTAGGAAACGACGTATGTTCTCAACACCCAAAGAAGGCCGCAGGTTTCAGCGACCAAAACGTTGTGCTAATAACACCAAAGATGAGAATAATAGTCCGATTAATCAACATAACACAAGCAACAATTGTGTATGTTTTGAAAATCTTTAATACAAAACAATAATAATCTTAACTCTCTATAACTTGATTGCATTTATCAACGAGCTTCTAAATGCCTCGTTTGTAAAGTTCTTTAGGTTTTCATGTGAAATATGAATGTACCTCATGTGTGATCTTTTCCTATGATGTTAACCTAAGGCTATCTGAATGGTTTTGTAATCTTCGAAATAAGTTATAATCCGATGGAACTAGGTCAGAAGAATATGCAGGATGGGGCAGATTTCCCGATCCGAGCATTGTCTTGAAAGAAAGGAACTAAAAGAAATGGCAACTAGTAGAAACCAATAAACGAAACAAAAATAAAAAGAGAAACATACCCGGGCAACGTCGGGTAGATATATCTAGCATACTAAAAAAATAGAATCATTTAAAATTCATATATGTCTGCATAATTCAATAATAATTTTGATGACAAAAGCAAGAGAGGGAGCGAGAAAGAAAGAGAGAAAGAGAATAAAATAAGAAAGATAGGAAAAGGGAATATAGGCTCTACAAAAAATAATTCTAAGTTTTTTTTTATGAATAAATTGTATGAAATATATATTACTTCGTTGCCAATAACATTGTACAACAATTACAAATAAAACCTGGCTATTCAGAATCAAAATGTGTTGGGTTTTTTTAGCCTAAATGCTATTTGGGTTTGACTGCAAAAATCAAATGAGATAACTTTATATGTTAAATTTATTTATCATTATTTGTTATACTGTGTTTGTTTTTTGTTTGTTTCGTTTTTTTTCTATTTTTATTCTTTTATTATTATTTTTTTTTTTCGTTTGGCTTTTTTTTCTGTTTTTTCTGTTTTTTTTAAATGTTTTTCTTTTATGTTTTTACTTCAATTTTTGTTTACGTATTGTTTATTTCTTTTCTTTCCTCTTTTCTTTCTATTTTCCGTTATATATTTCGTTCTTTATTTCTTACATGATCTATTTCCTTCTTTCTTTCTCTTTACTCTCTTATAGTTTTTTTTCTGTCCTTTCTTGATTTACTTCTTCTGTTCTTTTCTTCCTTTTACATGTCTCTCTTTCTTCTGTTCAATCTTTCTATTTTTATTTATCAAATTCTCATTTCTTTCTTTTTTTTTCTTACAGTTTCCTCTCTCTTTCTCACGTTTTCTTTTTTCTTTCTTACAGTTTCTTTCTCTCTTTCTCACAGTTTTTCTTTCTTTCTCACAGACTTCTATCTTTCTTACAGTTTCTTCTCTCTTTCTCGCAGTTTCTTTCTATTTTTCTCGCAGTTTCTTTCTATTTTTCTCGTAGTTTCTTTCTATTTTTCTCGCAGTTTCTTCTCGATTTTTCTCACAGTTTCTTGTCTATTTTTCACGCAGTTTCTTTTCTCTTTCTCACAATTTCTTTTCTCTTTCTCACAGTTTCTTTCTATTTTCCCAGTTTCCTCTCTCTTTCTCACAGTTTCTCTCTATTTTTTCACAGTTTCTTTTTCTCTTTCTCAGGTTTTTTTTCTCTCTTTCTTATAGACTTCTTTCTTTTTCATAGTTTCTTTTCCCGTTCTCGCAATTTCTTCGGTCTTTCTCACAGTTTCTTCTCCTTTTCTTCGGTTACTAGTCTCTTTCTCTCCATTTTTCTTTCTTTCTTTCTTTCTGTTTATTTTCTCTTTCTTTTTACGTTTTTTTTCCTTTCTTTCGTTCTCCGTCCTTTTCTTTTACTGACGTCGTGCAAACGCAATACAGCACAAACGTTTAGACAACCACATTTCCTCCCCCTTTTTTCTCCCCTTCTTCATTCATCCTAACTTCATCTGTTCCCCCTTCCTTTCATCCTCTTCCCTCAAGCAATCAGAACTCTTTCATCTTCTCATGAAGAATACCTATTTCCCTTTGATCTCTCAACGCGTAGATTTATGACGACGTCTTGATGGACTCAGACGAATATGCAGCACCGAAGCAAGTTATAACGACGCCTCCTTTGCTTTGATCTTTACTTTATCCCGCTTTATAAAACTACTAGCATTTCAGCCCGGCGTTGCTCGGGTATTTGGAGGTGTATGTTGAGCAAAAAAAAAAAAAGCAGTCAATTTTTTAAAACTTTGAACCCTATTATGACCCCTTAAAATTTATTGTTTTGGGCTCAAATCAAGTTATTAAGTTAGATCCATGTCCAATGAACCTATATCTAAAATTTTAAGTGTGCAGACCCAAAATCGTCGTCGGAGTTTGGTAGAGTTCTCAAAGGTCAAATCGTTGAACTTTGACCCCTTAATCGCCAAATTTCTGGCCGAAAACCGATTACATCGATTTTCCCAAATCTCAGTACCCTGTATATCAAAGTTCGAGTGTGTAGACTAAAAATTGACAGAGTTATTGCGTAGGGAAATGTACACACACAGACACACACGTACACAGACAGGCAGACAGACAGACAGACAGACAGACACTTTCACTTTTATAGATATATAGATAAGAATAATACCCGTGCAAGGATGGAAACAATAATTTCACAAATAGGAATTTTGCACCATTTTTATGCCCACTTAACAAAGATTAAAATTAAGAACTAATGTCTAAAATCATTATTCCAAATTTTTTTTAATACTAACGGGGCGCCCGGCATTTATTTTTGTCTCTGCCCTTAATAACTGAGCTGTGAAGTCATATTTGCTGCAAGGCTAAAAATTAAAACATGAACCAATAACTACTACGTTATGCATACATATTCGTAATACCGGCGCTTGATCTTCACCTGGCAAATTCCATTTAAAATTTTTTCTTACACTCTTGTACCGATTTTCCAGGGTTAAATCCCAAATATAATGTTTCGCATGGATTCAAATACCTTATATATGAAGTTTCATATCTGAAGACCAAAAACTCTAGGAGGAGTTTGGTGGGCAAAATATTTTAAACAAAAATATATGCGCATGCATAAATATATACAGAAAGAGTTTTGTATTTACTATAAACTTTTTACGCAAATATTACGCCTGTATAAACCATGTAGAATATTTGTATGAATATAATTACACGTAATAGTTAACTAAAGATGATCATCTTATAAAAAAAGCAGGGAAAACCTGATAGGGAATTAATCCTAATAAATGTTTTAAATAATATGCAAATTAGCTAGATCTGTTGAAGATGAATGCAATTTCAGGACCCATATATAAGAAAGTTGTATTTTCTTTTTGAATAAATAGAAAAAAGGGTTTTTAATATGAATATAAAGACACACAAAAAAATTACAGGAGTATAAATTTATATATGTGCATAGTCCTTATTATATATAGAGATTTCATAGAACGCTTGTAACCTAACTAATTGACCTTTTCAATGTTCTTTGTTCAAACGTATTTTTTTTCTTTTTTTCCAGGTAAGCCACAGAAATCATTTTGTTTGAATTGATGAAAGAAAAATACACAAGGAAAGATAACAATCGTCTGAGGTAAAACATTAATTACTGTTTAAAATTAACGTTTCTGAATTTTTGAGATGAGGATTAGTTATTTGTATTATTATTCATCGGACTACTGTTCTCATCTTGAGTGTGATTTTCACAATGTTTCGGTCGATATAACCTCCGACCTTCTTCAGGTGTATTTTGTGGAACTCGGGAAGCAAATAAAGGGTTCCGCTCGAAATTCCGTCCAAATTCCCGAGTTCGACAGAAACATTCCCGAGTTCATCAAGATACACCTGAAGATGGTCGGAGGTTATATTGACCGAAACGTTGTTTAAATTTAATTACTTATTAATTATATTACTTAATGACAGTCCGTTAGTGACCTTTGCTTCTGCGGGCTAGACTGTGATTCTTAGGAGGTTCGTTCTTAGAGATTTACCTTCTCATTTTCAGAAATTCGTTTATTGCTAATCGTCTTAAAGAATGCCGACAAGGGTTGTTCAGCCATTTTTTATTGGCCATAGTGCACTATTTCTTATGGATTGGCATATCAAAACCACCTTGTGTCTAACCTGAAAGTATGTGTATTAATTTTTTTGCGGACTGTTTCCTTCATCTTTATAGTTGTTTCACCACGTTTCGACCAACTAATTCTCTGACCTTGTTCAGGTAGTTAACCCTTCGGGGCCCGTGGCACATGGATAGAGGCGTTGAGTCTCTACAGTTCCAAATGAGCTTTGTCTGAAAATAGCAGCTTCAATCCTATCCAAAGCAACCCAGATGATTAGTTGACGAAAATGTGGCGGGGCAATAACGACTATAGAAGGCAGTAATTACTGTGTACAGTAACAAGACTCAGCATTCCTATCCCGTTGCGAGTAACCACCTGAAGAAGGCCGGAGGATTAGTTGGCCGAAATGTGGTGGAAGAGAAACAACTGTGAAGATGAGGATAACAGTCCGCAAAAAATGAATACACAAATTATGAAGCCTCATCTCAAAATATATATTAGTGACCTGGCAAGGCCACAGGGTACACAACCAAGCAAATAAAAAAAAATTAAAAAAAAAAAAAAATCCGAAGCAAAATTTATCCCAAAGCAAAAGCTGGCTTACTATATATATATATATATATATATATATATATATATATATATATATATATATATATATATATGCTAATTTGGGCATATTTTATTAGTTTAAAAATTAAGTTCTTTTAATCTTAGAATAGTATTATAATCTTCTAAAACCCTGCAAATTTTCATTTAGTTTCGGCCCATAAAGCCAGATATATCAGCATTTCAATATTCAATATGGCGACGAGTATAGATATATCCATATATAGACATACCACTTTTGGGGACAATTTTATAAGTTCGAAATCTCGGCAACTCCTGATCAGAATTTAACAAATGAAGGCTCGTTGGAAAGCTAATGACCTGAATTGTGTAGTGGGCTATGTGATATTTTCCCTTAAGGTTGCACATTACTGTTTCAAGATATGAGGGGGGGGGTCACTTTTCTGCATTAATTTTACGTTAAATGAGCACCCTCTTTATGGTCACTTTGGCTATAAAGTGGATGTTCATTTTACGTTAAATTAATACAGAAAAGTGATCCCTCCACTTTATAATTTCTTCATATCTTGGAAATTACTCGTTTCCTGGGATTTTTACAGCCATTTTCGTTTTCAGCACTCTCGAAAACCTGTAATTGTGATAATTTTAAAGGATTTTTCGTAAGGGAGGGAAAAAACTGCATTTTTACCAATACTTCAATCATAGTCGTTTGAGATATACGGCATAATTGCGTTGGCAAACCGGTTCACCGCTGGATCATCGAAGTTAAGAAGCGTTGCATCTGGTCACTACTAAATGGGTGACCATTTGGGACTTCCATGTGCTGTATGAGCTCTCCGTTTATCTCGGTATTGTTTCCAGTCGTCCTGGACTTCTTGCTACTGAACTAAAACAGTGCCGACATTCAGGAGAGGTGTGGTTAGGGATTGCGCAACCATTGCCTTACAATCACATGCGCAGGTGCCCCTACTGGGAGTATCCTTTGTCTTTCGGGACTAAACGGATGCATCAGATCATAGTCATTTGTTTTCCTAGTTTTGCACATGAATTACAAAATATCATATTTTCTGAAAACATCTTGCCTTGATGGAGGGGAGACAAAAACTTGCTGCTATGTTTCAAATGATCTGAAATAATAGCAAGGGGAGACTTGATCCCAACTATTTCTCATATGTTATATTTCCCCTCGTTGGTTTTAATACATAAAGTAAATTTCACAGTGTATAAGGATTATTTGATCCTGGAGATCGTACTCTGTTTCCAAAAGACGGGATATATAACATATGAGAAATATTTGAAGTCAAATCTCCCCTTGCTGTTATTTCAGATGATTTGAAACCATAGCAGCAAATTTTTGTCCTCCCAGCCATCAAGGCTAGATGTTTTGGAGAAGTATCAGATATTTTGTAATTCATATGCAAAACTAGGAAAACAAATGAATATTGATTGAAACATTTTATGGCTGTAAAAAGTGCCAAAATATGTTCTGGATGATGGATGGTCCTTTTAATGTGCGACCTTAAGGGCAAATTTCACACACACACACACACACACACACACACACACACACACACACACACACACACATATATATATATATATACACCAGATTTTTTGGCAATTTTATAAGTTCCAAATTTCAGCGACTGTTGATCAAAATTTAACAAATAAAGGCTCGTTAGAAAACTAATGACCTGAACTGTGTAGTGGGCTATGTGACATTTGCCCTTAAAGTCGCACATTAAGAGATCATCCATCATCCAGGCCCAACTTTGGCACTTTTTTATTACAGCCATAAAATGTTTCAATCATAAACATTTGTTTTCCTAGTTTTGCATATGAATTACAAAATATCTGATATTTCCTGAAAATCTCTGGCCTTGATGGAGGGGGGGGGGAGACAAAAACTTGCTGCTATGGTTTCAAATGATCTGAAGTAACAGCGAGGAGAGATTTGATTCCAACTATTTCTCATACGTTATATTTCCCCTGTTTGGTTTTCATACATAAAGTAAATTTCACAGTGTATAAGGATTATTTAATACTGGGTATATTCATAATCGTCCCCTATTTCCAAAGCAATGAACAGTGCCTTGAATGACACCTCGCCTAGTGTGTCAACAGTACTTTATTCTTGACGTATCATGTTATCGAATTTTTCTAAATAAAGAACGATAATTCGTATTGTTTCGATTATTCGGACTACTGTTCTATTGCTGACTAAACGGGAACATGCTACCCTCGAGGATTGAACAAACGATTCCGTTCAAACTCCCGTGCAGATTCCTGAGTTGGACAGAAATATTCCTGAGTTGGAAAGAAAGGATCTCCCCGTAATGTTGTCCGGGAACCAACACGCTGCAGTTTCAGTCGCAAAGCAGACAAAGAATAGAAAAGAATTTCAACTAGCTTTTTCTGTGTAACAATATTTATTTCCTCATTGTTATGGTCGTTACGTCACTCACGGGATCGTCTTTTCTAGCGTCATTGACACTCTCGCGTGATCTCGAACGTTATCCACGTCTCTAACGTGATCTCTTTTTTTAAAGGATATTTATTTTATTCCTACCGGTGACGTCATTTCGCATGCATTTACATATAGGTGCCGCGCTATGTTATATCCCGAGTTCGACAGAAAGATTCCCCGAGTTTGACAGAAAGGTTCCCGAGTTCGACAAGTTGTCCCTTAAGAAGGTCGGAGGTTTCATCGACTGAAACATTGTGAAACTAACGCCCGAGATGAGACCAGTAGTCCGTATAATCCAAGTACTACGAATTGATCACATTTGGTTCAAACTTTTTTTTTTTTTTTTTTTAGCATTCGACCAAATACAGTCCTAAACAGCACCTCACAATAACCAGACCAAACGGCGCCATATTTGGCAACATTTTGGCTAGTGACACACATTAAATCTAGTAATGTATCATGTACCCTCGGGCACTGATAATGTGTTAAAGCCTTGACGAAGGGAGAGAGGATCAAAGGAATGGCGAGAAAGCTTTTCAAATTCTTCTCTCATCTTTTTAAAAATCGCACCCCCACTTCCTCATCTCCCATCCAAATTCCAAAGCTTTTATTAATACAAAGTCGAACTTTCTATGAATTGGAATTCTAATAATGCACTGTCACGCGATCGGGGAGGCCTGTCAGTTACGTAAATGCCTCTCGTTCGTCGAGGGTCTCAAGCATTTCAACATCAAACCGTCTCGCCTATGTAAACCTTTCACCCAACATCGCCATCACATCATAGCATGAAAGTCCTCAGGAATTGAGCCGAAAGCTATTTACTTCTCTTCCATTGCAAGAACTGTGGCACCAGGTTAGGAAAGTGGGTTTGAAAAGTCACACACACCCCCTGCCCGGGAAGGGGCACTCTGACCTATAAAAAAAAATGCCGGGGGAGGGGAGGGGCAGCGCCGCTGGCGTTCCCTGGTAAGAGCGCCTCGGGCGACTAGCAATAAACTAACCCCCTTCTCAAATAAAGAAACGCAAAGCCTGGGAGGGTGAACCTCTTAGAACTGCACAAGAACAGCGTTTATACGGCAACCAACAGGGATTAAATCATTACAGGAATGATTTAATCTATGTTGTTTTGTTTTGTTTTGTTTTGTTTTGGTTTTTTTTGTTTTTTTGAGATGGGTATTGAACTGGAAATAAATACCGGTTTCATACTTACGGAGATCTCGGTGCTAAATTGAAGAGATGAACAGTAAAAATGTGAAAAGCAAAGCAAAACACATTACACTCTATTCGACGTTTACTATATATTGTTTATGCATTTTAATTCGTATTGTTTCTATCATTCAAACTACTGTTCTATCATCTATACAAAAACCGCTATCAATAATTTCCCCCACTCTTTATCTGTGCCTAAACCTAAACGTAGATTTCATGAACAAAGCTTCTTTCTTAGAACTGCACGCCCGTGGATCTCTCTTCTGTTTGCTAGCTTTCCAGCTGACTACAATTTGATTGTCTTCAAGTCCAATGTAAACAAGTTCTTGATAAACCATCCCTCTAAGTAACCCAATTTACGAAATCTCCACTACTTATGATTACTACGCTATAATTCCATAACTAATGCATAACCATTAACCCTTATCATCGAGCTGCCTCCGGGCCTTGATAAGTGGTGACTCCTTTGTAAAATATATATTTTATTATTATTATTATTTTGTTTTGGTCCCCCGACAAAAAGGAGGATGGAACTGTAAATTCACCCTTGTCCGTTCCTCTGTCCGTACTTTTCTCAATAACTATGCCTTGGAATTTTTTGAAATTTTGCACAAACATTAAACATGATATGAGTAAAAAAAAGTAACAGAACGGATTTTCCGGGAAAACTCCGGTTTCCGGGAAAACTCCTACGGGTGCCTTTCGAGTTATAATGGCACTTTTGACACTTTTGTGCTTATTAAAAGAAATTGATGGCTTGGATTTTTATAAAACTTTCTGAAAAGTTGTAACTAACTGATTTCTATATAATTTTGTTTTTCTATACTCCACTTTTGGGACAATTTTACCATATTTGTCCAAAATGTTTCTGTCTATTTAGCAGTTTTGTATAGTGCTGATATCAAATTTAAATATGTTAAGGCCTTAGGGACTTTTGGGGCTTAATGAGGGGTGAAAATGATGGGCTTAGTCATTTCTTTTTTTGCATGGTACAGAACACAAATGTACATATGCCAAGGCCTAAAAGTGCACCGTTTATTGATTTTCACCAGGATTTGACGTCCCCTGGGGACTTTTGAAGCTAATGGGGAGGGGGCAAATGCTGAACTTAGTCATTTTTTTATGCCTCGTTCATTGTGCACTCACGGGGGACCACGCATGTTTCACTTGTTAATCCTTTGAGATGAGGTTTCCTAATTTATGTATTAATTTTTTTCGGACTGTTATCCTCATCTTCATAGTTGTCATTCTTTCGGCCAACTAATCCTCTGGCCTTCTTCACGTGGCTAGCCGCGACCGGATAGGAATTCCGAGTCTTGTAACTGTATCCCCAGTCATTACTGCCTGTTGATACAGATAAAAAAACTCAACATTTCTATCCCGTCATGCCAATGCCAGCACCCTCAAAATGCAAATCCCGACAATTTAACGCTTTAGAACACAGTTCAATGAAGCTTCCGGCCACGGTTATGATCTTTGGTGTAATTTCACGTAGGGCCACATCATTCCACATCACATCTTCGAAGTTGTCTTGAAAGTCAACACCAAAGTGCACCTGGATGTGCTGAAGAGTGTTGTCATCCCCTCGTGCAATCAGGTGGCCGCTGGCAGACTCTGGGTGTCTTAGCAAGACGGCGCCGGCCCACAAGTCCATTCAGAGATTCAGGCTTGGCTCCAGAAGGAGTATAAGACTTTGTACCATTCTCTCACTGGCTCTCCCTCTTCATTCCCGACTTGAGCCTGCCGGGCTACTTCGTTTGGTCATATGTTGATAACATCACCAACATGACCTCCCACAATACCAAACCCAGCCTGATCGCCGCCATCCGCAGAGTATTTGCCGAGCTCCCACTCTTGCTTGTTGAAAAGGCATGCTTCCAGTTCCGCACCCGTATCGAGGCGGTGATTGAGGTTGAAGGAGGCTACATTGAATAGATGTCAGCTCTAAAGTTATCTGAATTGATTTTTTTCTTTCAATAAAATTTAAAAATAAAGTTGTAGCGTTGTTTTCTTTAGGGCGACAAATTTACCGTTCCACCCTGTTGTATCTTCAACTGGTGCACGGGGGGGGGGGGCGCAGAGGCTGATCTGTTACCCACATCGAGGAGTATTCAACAAGGGTTGACAATCGAAAATAAGGTGTATGAGAAATGAGAGGTTTGGGAGCTGTGAGCTATTTCACTACTTCGGGGTATCCGAGCGTATCTAAACACGGAAAGTACGGGAAGCCATATTAGATTACGTTAGCGTGGTTGATAGAAATGACTTTACAAGATGGCGGACGCGTGGGTGAGTAAAACCGGGTGTGGGTTGGAAGGTTAGAGGCTAGGGCAATGTGAAAGGGTGTAGCCAAGAAAAGATAGACCAGAACGTGGGACAAAGGTCGGGGTGGGGGTAGAGGTGTGGAGAAGGGGAGATGGAAAGGTCAAGGCCATTACGACTGCCACTTGTATCAATATTCGTGTTGGATCAATATTTTCTTCATACGCTATCAAATATACTGAGCTAGAAGACATAACTAGTCCAAAGCCTGGTTTTATCTCAAGCATGTAATAATTTTCTTTTGGATTAGTTTTGTCTTTATCTATCATTTATCTTTATTTCTAGTGTTTGCTATTTCTTTCTTTTTTTCTTTCTTTTTTTCACTTTAACTTTATTTCATACTCTCTCTCTCTCTCTCTCCTTTCCGATTTTCATGATTTTCTCCGTTTTTTTTTTCTTTCGTCGTTCTCTTTTTTTAAAATTTTTTTTTTCTTTATTAGTGTCTTTCATTTAGTTAGTTTTCATTTTCTTCCCCCTCTCCCTTTTTAAAACTCTTTTAAAGCATATTGCCACTTGGTCCTAAGCGGCTACTTAGTGGAATCTTATCTAACAGTGATTTGTGGCGAGTTGAATAGCGAGATATCTGTTCACATTGTTACAATATTTTTTTGCTATGATGGGGTAGTTATTCAAATTGCTGGCCACATCAGCAATATTTGGCACAACGCCGGAAAGTGGGGATCTGAGCAGGCTCCCCTAAAGGAGGGGCACTCCTGCAATTGCAAAAATTGCCTGAGTAACCCCGTCGACATTCCCTGGTTGGAGCGCCTCAGGCGACAAGCAATAAACTTGCCCCACCGGAAAGCCCGGTGGCAAGACCTGGGAGGGTGGACCTCCTAGGTAGTACCCAAGCGGTGTACCTCAGTCCGACAAGTGCTGGACCGATTCCCGGCCCCTCACCTGTTTGGCTGAGTGTCAAGAACGGATCCTTGACAAGTACGCTACCCTGTCTCCCTGCAGCCAAAGCCACTAGGAGACCATCACATCATAGTAAGACTATGATGGAGTATGATCCCGCATAATCGGGAGATTCTATATATAAACGATGCTGCTAGGAACTGACGAATCAAATTAATTCATGTTCTGTTACTAACCAATCAGAAACCAGAATTGCTCAATAAATATTAAACCTTTCTGTAGCAATTTCACATATGTTTTCTCCGTCTCAATACGGGGAGAATCTTTTGCTCTGTGGATTCCAATTCAGGAACTGTCTACTGCAAACCAGTCACCTCTCAGGTATATGTAGAACAACGAAACATCGGAAACTGTTCTGAAACTAAACCTGGCTTACACTTCTAGACACATTACACTTAAACTTCTGCATGTCAGTACAGCAAACGAAGCAGGAAACAGGGAAGGAATTCCAAAGTCTGGCAGTCCGAGAAAAAAAAAACTGAGAGTAGAAGGCTTTCTGACACCCAGAGGCATCGACAGTGAATATATTTGATTTTGTGCTTGTCGTTTTGGTCGGAAGTATATACTCCCAGCGGGCACGAGTGCTATGCCCATCAGAGCACATTTCATTAAAGTACTTATAACACACACAGGGATGCAACATTACGGCGAAGAGACAGAGGTTGGAGCTTAGTTGATAGTTCGGGATCTATTAGATTGGAGAAGGGGAGACTAATGATGGATGCACCAACCCATATATGGCATCATTCGTCCATGCATGGACGAATGATAGCTTTCTAAAGATATAGGATACTCTCAGGTGTTAATAATTTTCTAGCATGATAGAGAGAGCCCACCTTTTTTGGCAATCTCCTTTCATTCTTTCTTCCTCTCGTCCTTTCTTTTTAAGGTTTTCTTTCATTTTCAATTTATTTATTCCCACTCTCATTAAAATTTTTTTTTTTTCATTTGGGAGTCATCGCTTATCAAGGCGCAGGAGTCACTTGAGGATAAGGATTAATGAATGTCTAGTAGACGTGTGATAACACCGTGATGATCAATAATGGCGGAACTTAAGTAGAGTTTAATCATTTAAGAGGACGGCTCAAAAAGAACTTCTTTACATTAGACTTGAAGACGACCATGTTAAAGTCAGCTAGGAAGCAGTCCCACAGTATTGTGCTCCACAGAAGGACAATTCTGAGGCAGAAACTTTACTCATGTAACCTTGGTTTTGTTTTAAGCGCAGATAGAGTAAGGAATATTGTTGACGGTCTGTTGTGGTTTAAATGTTGAAAGAAGAAGGGGAAGACTTGGAAACAGTGAAATAAAATATATATTAACAGAAAATGCAGAAACGTATATTGGTTGAGTGGGACTTCTTTCAACTGGAAGGACAAAGTCTGGTTACGATCTATTCCCACCGAGTCTAAGGTCCAGACTGCTCGATCGCAGAAACTGGTTACCGAAAGTGACTTCAGGAATAGTCCATCGTCAGAATCTGTAGGGATGCCACCCTAACACAGTTGGTGTAACTAGACGAGTGTTTGTTGTGAATGTCTTATAGAAGGAGACCATAGATTAAAGCATAGTCGAACACCTGCCATGAACGTCCAAGGATGGAATACTGCTGCCATATCTGGGCAGGAGATGCTAAAAACAGCCTATCCTGCCTTGACAGAGCACAAAATAGACTTCGTGGCTTAGTGGGGGATGCCCTTTTCTCTTCCTTGCAACCTCTCTCCCACAGAAGAGACGTTGCAAGCCTATCTTTGTTTTATCGTTATTTCCATGGCAGGTGCTCGTCTGAACTCCAATCTCTGGTCCCCCCTCGCCAATCTTTTACAAAAAACACCCGTCTAGCTCAATCCACTGCCAAAACCTTTCCCCACTCTCTATCTATGCCTAAATCAAAACGTAGATTCCATGAACAAAGCTTCTTTCTTAGAACTGCACGCCTGTGGAACTCTGTTCCGTCTGCATGCTTCCCTCCTGACTACAACTTGGATGTCTTCAAGTCCAACGTAAACAAATTCCTGATTAACCGCCCCCTTAAGTAGACACTCTAAAATATCCACACTAACGTACTGTACTTACAATAACCCTTATCCATGAGTGGCTTCAGGGCCTTGATAAGTGGTGACCACCTTGTAAAAAATAAAAAATAAAAAAATAACGATAGAGCAGAGATAGACTCGCAACATGGGAGAAAGAGGAAGTTCTCGCTCAGTAGATTTCGGAGAGAATTTTTCATGCGAATTTCTTCTTCTTTTCATTCGTTTTTTTCTTTCTTTCTTTTTTTTTTAAATTGTAATGATTCTTAGTTTCTTACGCTCACTTTCTGCGTTGGTGATTCTTTCTATTGGTATTTCACCTTCTTTTAAATTTCTATTTCCTTCTTTGTTCCTTTCACTTTCTTTGCGGTGCTTATTCTTTCTTTTTTTCTTTTTTTCTGTATTTTCATTTTCACTTTATTTCTTCATTTCTGCCTCTCATTTCTCAATAGTCTTTATTTTTCATTTTAATAAAATGTTTTTCATTTTCGTTCATACACTTTTTTTTCTTTTTATTCCTTGTTCTTTTCCCTTTGTCTTTTTCACAATTTCTTTCTTTTCACATTTTCTTTTTCACAATTTCTTACTTTTTCACATTTTCTTTTTCACAATTTCTTTCTTTTTCACAATTTCTTTCTTTTCCCTTTTTCTTTTACGCCGGTCTTCCTTTTTACGTGTCTGAATTTTTTAGATGACGATTAATTATGCGTACTATTTGGGTTCTTCCAACTACTGTTGTCATCTTGCGTGTTATTATTACAACGTTTCGATCGATGTCACCTCCGACCTTATTCAGGGGTATCTTTTCGAACTTGGGTATCTTTCTATCGAGCTTAAGAATCTTTATATCGAACTTGGGAATCTGCATAAGATTTCAAACAGGACCCTTTATTTAATCTACGGGGATAGCTCGCTCTTGTTTCATCAGCCGTGGCTGGGTAGAAGTCGTAAATAATTCGCAATTGTATTTTAAGTGCCGCTCCGCACTGAGAAATGAGCCTTTACCCTTCAGAAGAGGGTAAACTTTATAATTGTTTTTTTTTTACAGATTGGATCAAATAAAGGGTACCTTTCGAAATTCCACGCATATTCCCAAATTCGGCAGAAAGATTCCCGAGTTCGTCAGAAATATTCTCAAATTCGACAAAATACACCTGAATAAGGCTGCAGGTTACATCGGCCGAAATGTTATAAAATAACATTCAAGATGAGAACAGTAGTCCGAAAAATACTAATAGTACGTTGGAACTATTTTCTGTCCGTTTCTTCCTTTTTCTTATTCATAGTTTTTCTTTGCCGTGCTTCTTTTTTCTTTATTTCTTGGTCTTTGCTTCCTTTAAACTTTTTCTCCGTATTTTTTTTCAAACAATTTCTCTCATTTCTTTTTTCTTTTTTTTATCTTTCTTTTTGTTCGTATTTTTTTCATTTGTTCGTCTTCCCGCCATTGTTACTTGATTTCTTGTTTTCCCTGATTTGCTAATATTTTTCTTTCCTTTATCTTTTCTACATTTGTCTTATTGTTTCTTTCTTTTTTATTTCATTTGTTTTTTCTTCCGTTCTGTCTTTCTCTTTGATTAAAAGTCATTCAGTTCACTTCCCTTTCCTTCACCTATTTTTTCTTTAGCTATACTTATATGTTGATATGTTTATCAAAATTATCTTTAAAAACGAATTGGAAGTTCTATAGCAAACCCCACTCTCCCCAATGGTTTACTTCTACTTGTGCGGTTGCCATTGCTCAAAGGCAGCACGCATACCGCAGATTTATCCGACACGAATCCATTACAAACAAACAAAAGTTTCTGGAAACTAGAAATAGATGTAAGAAAGCAACAGCGATAGCTAAGAGAAAATACACCATAAAATGCATCGTAGCGCAACAATTAGGAACCAGTGACTTCTGGAAAATCTACAACTATATATAATGGGTAGTCAACAATTCCCCCACTATCCAGCAATCACGGCACTAGAAGACTTACATGCTAGCTAATAGGTTTGCCTCAAACTCTACATGGTTCTGGATATGACCTTAAACTATATCCGATGGTGAGGCCCCAGCTTGCAGGCCTTAGGGAGTGTGGAGCCACCCTTTAATTGCTATTTCTCCCAGGTCCATTCCGACCCGGTATGGTAGTACCTGTTAGGGTCCCAACTATGGGTTAAATAGAATACGACTTAAAAAACAAATATACTATATTAAAAAATCGTTCTACAAAATCAACAGATTCGGCATTAAATAACCTGAAAAGGGTTGATATGCTGTAAACCAAAACACCCAACCAACATCAAACTCTACATTGGAGCCAGCAAGCCACCCCCTTCTTGTTTTTTCTTATGCGGACAGACGCCACACAAGATGATCTGAAAATCATTCCTTCTCAGGTGCAGGATATCATAAAAAATCTAGACAGCTCAAAAGCATGTGAACCCGATTTTTGTTTCTTGTCGGTTTTGTCGGGAATATTTACGTAGAGAGCTGTACAAGTGCTTGTAGTTCGTCGGAGCATTCACCATTAAAATACTTGTAAAACAGGCAGAGGAATGCAACATTTCGTCGATAGGACAAAGGTTAAAGAATATTTGAAGAATATAAACGAAATAAAGATTTTCTGCTTTAATTTTTATCGTATACTCTCTGAAAAATCTTGTTAGAGTATTTTTTTTTTTACTTAGAAATCGCAAATAAACTGAACAAAGTGCATGATCCATTTCACTTTGAATCCATTTTTTTTTAACCAGGAAGTCACCACTTATCAAGGTCCGGAGGCCACTCAGGGATAAGGGTTATTGCGTGTACAGTAATCAATGAGATAGTATTGTAGTAATCATTAGTATTGGAGATTAGATAGAGTGTCTTACTTAAGAGGTCGGTTTGTCAGGAATTTGTTTATGTTGGACTTGAAGACATCCAAGTTGTAGTCAGGTGGGAAACAGGCAAACGGAAGAGAGTTCCACAGTCGTGTACTTCTGAGAAAGAAGCTCTGCTCATGGAATCTACGTTTGAATTTAGGCACAGATAAAAAGTGGGGAAAATTATTGACAATAGTTTCAGCCAGACGGGTGTTTCTCGTGAAAGATTGGCGAGAGGAAACGAGAGATTGGAGCTCAGACGAGCACTTGCCATGGAAATAACGATAAAACAAAGACAGGCTCGCAACGTCTCTTCTGTGGAAGAGTGGCTGCAGGGAAGAGAAAGGGCATCCTCCACTAAGCTACGAAGTCTATTTTGTACTCTGTCAAGGCAGGATAGGCTGTCTTTAGCAGCTCCTGCCCAGATGTGGCAGCAGTACTCCATCCTTGGGAGTACTTGGCTTTTATACAGATAGAGAATTGTATCAGTAGTGAGTTTTCTTCCACACGCATGCGTGCTTATTGATTTGATTAAGATTGTGACCTTATGGTTGAAATAACGATAAAAAATATATCATATCTCTCAGTTGTTGTTTTTTATTAAATAGAAATTTGTACTTGTTATAAATACTTTATTAAACAGTAAATTATATTTTATTAAATAGAAATTTATACTTGGATGTCAAAAAACGTAAAAGCTAAATAGCAAGTGAAGGTATTAACGATTATGTTAGGTACTATTTGGCTCTTATTCATTCTGAGTTTACTCTTATTGAGAGTTTGGAACTGGTTAGACGATTTACGTGTAAAACTCCTTTCAGCATATGAAAAGTTCAAGACACGAAAGCCAAGCCGGAACCAATTACTTTCGTATCGGTTCTTATATTTATCTGATTACTATGTCTGGTAGTGAATTAACAATGTTTTGACATTGTCCAAACGCCTACACAAAGAATTAATACCCTAATGCCACTTTGTATATGACTTCCCCATATGCTCAACTCAAGATAGGGAGTATTATAGTCATCCACATATAGTAGTTTCACAGCTCATCAGCGTGGCTAGACAAGCAACTACCTCAAGCCAGGATCGAAACTCAACTGCCCAAACAACAGTCGGCGCTTCTAACTGTTATACTATGCCGGGTGGTGAATTAACAGTGTTTTGACATTATCCAAACGCCGAAGCTCCATTTGTTTACACTAAGAGTATCGCTCAATACTTTATATATCACTTCATCACTTCATATATATATGTATGTATATATATATAAATATTTGTATATATATATATATATGTATGTACATATATATTTTTTGTATATATATATGTATGTATATATATGTATATATATATGTATATATATTATGCATACATACAAATATATATATATATATATATGTTTGTATATATATATGTGTATGTATATATATATGTATATGTATGTATATATATGCATAAGTATGTATATATGCATATATATTATGTATACCTACAAATATATATATGTGTTTGTATATATATATATGTATATGTATGTATGTATATATATATGTATATGTATGTATATATATGCATATATATTATGTATGCATACAAATATATATATATATATATATATATATATATATATATATATATATATATATATGTGGAAGTCACCGCTTAATGTTGGGACAATTGATCGGAATCGAAAAAATGTGTTTATTTTCCGTTAAAATAAAAAAAAACGATTCCTTTATTCTTTTATTTAAAATTTTATTTTGCTTAAAGCAAAATCTTCTATGCTGGCCTAGGTGTGTCAGAATATTTTGGGAATTTTTGACACCCTTAACACAAAACTGCGAATAAAATATACAAAACTCGTAATATCTTTTTTTTTTAAATGAGTCGTTTAATTTCTTTATTGAATATACTTCCAAAATAAATTATTAAAGTTTTTTTTAAATAATAGAAATATTATTTATATGTTTTTAAAAAAGTTTATACAAAGTGCATGCATGCGCTCATGCAGCCATTTTTTTACGTAATGAAATGAATTGAATTTTACGAGATACATCTTTTTCAATTTTTAAACTTTAAAAATCTATCAATATTTTCCTATTGGTTCGATTTTCAAGATATTTTCAGGATTAATGTGAAATTTTATGCTCTTTCCAATAACCTGAATATAATATTCTAGACAAACGTTTTTTTAACCCCCATTTTGAAATGTTTATTAAAAAGAAAATAATTAATTTTCTCACCTAAGGTTTATATATCACAATTCTGAGACACCTAAGCCAGCATAGAAGATTTTGCTTTCAGCAAAATAAAATTTAAAATAAAAAAATAAAGGAATCGTTCATTTTATTTTAACGGAAAATAAACACACATTTTTTCGATTCCGATAAATAAAATAAGCTAATTTAAAACAAAAAAAAACAAAAGAATATATATGTGCAAATTTTGCTGCGAAATCAAAAGTTATAAACCTTTTTTTAAAAAAAAAAACAGGTTGATTTTTTTAAGTGAAATCTCACATTTTTGAAAATATTGTCCTGTAAAAATTGGACACATACATTAATTTTTTTCTATTTCATTCAATGTTTTTTTTGTTTTTTTTTAGATTTAAAAAAAAAGTTCATTGCATAAAGAAGAAATAAAATATTTTAAATCAAAATCTCATGTAATTCTTTAAGAGAATTAAAAAAAATGGAAAATTTGTCAGCGGTTTTTTGTTTTTAAGTAAACTTTCATGAGTGAAATGGGATCAGTTTCTATGTACGGTGGCCCATAATTGACTAATTTGATTGTTGACATGTCAGAAATTCAAAGAGGAGATAAGGCACATATCAGCAATTCAAATGTTGGTTTCTTTATATAGTTGCTACCAGGAAATATATTTGGTCTAATGTGTTGTTTTTACGTTTTTGAAATAATTAATTGTGGGGTTTTCGGCCATCGTATTTCTCAACAGGAAGAAAGAGAGACAACTCCGTTTGTGAACCTCTCATATGACAATTTAAAATCGCGGTATTTTTTAATCCTTGCTTAAAAAATTCTTTTATTTAAAAAGTACATGGAATATAAAATATAAATATGAATAAATTCTTAACAAAAAAGAATGGAAAAAACCACTGAGTATTATTTTTATAGTTAAGTTATTTTTTTGGAATTTATATATATTGTTATATTCGAAGTAAGTTAAAATTCGTTGATTTTCTTGAAATTTTTTTTGAAAGAAAACCGATTTTAAAAAAATATTGCATATTTGTCTATTAAGCCTTTTATTATTTTAAATTTTAGTCTTTGTTACTTTTATTGGAAAAAAATTAGGAGTTAAATTACATTTTTCAAGTAGTTATAAGCTTCGAAAAACAGTGAGTCTAATTATTCAAATATTTATCACTCATTTTTAATGGCGACATCTGGCACTGCTACTGCTGGCCGTAATAATGAAATGATAAATATTTATTGATTTTTAACTACCAGTAAAACTAAAATCACCTCCCCCATCCTCAATGTGTTTTTATTATTATTATTTTTGTAGAAAGTATATAATATTTAACATAGTTTTTTTTTTTTCAGAAATCGGGAAAAATAACAATACTATAGTATAGTATTTTGAAATGTATAAAAATCGGAATCGGGAATTTGGTATGGGATCGGTAATTGTATCGGAACCGAGAAATATATTTGAATCGTCTCATCACTAATATATATATATATATATATATATATATATATATATATATATATATATATATATATATATATATATATATGTATATGTATATATATATATATGTATATATATATATATGTATATATATATATATATATATATATATATATATATGTATATATATATATATATATATATATATATCGTGTCAGGAGGCGATGAAAAGAATCCAATAAAGTGCTTATGGTTGATTCAGCGCAATGAAAGCACTGGTACGACATTGAAATATGTATATATAGTGTCGTAAGAACTATTATATATATATATATATATATATATATATATATATATATATATATATATATATATATATATATATATATATATATATATATATATATAGTTTCGACTTTTCCATTTTCTCATCACCTTAAGATTTCTCTTTCTTTCGAATTCATCTCTTCTGTCCCTGTCTCTTCTCGAAGACAAAGATCTACTTTCTTCAAATTCCTTTAGATTTTTCTAATTTCCTCCCTCTTTTTCATTTTCATTAATTTATTTATTTATATAGTCATCTACCTATACTTGTTCACCCTCCCATTCGTCTCAGCCTTCGTCGTAGGCAAAAGGAAGGGGTGGGGTGAAGGAAGACCAATCTAGCGGGACATATCCAATAAGATGCCCGTTTTGAATCTGAGCGATGTTATCGCGTTGGAGTCAATCTCTCTTCGTTCAGTCGTCATCCGAATGAGGGCTTTTGGGTGAGTTGGGGTTAGAGCTGGGCGTACATAGTCTGAAAATAGCCACTCGCCTCGTTTGGAGTGTATGTACCCAACCTACTTCGCTACCCAACCAATGCTACAATCTATTCGGCTGACAATCAAGAGCCACGCAAGCGACATCAGCCACACCAGAAAAAGATGCCGGTTACATAATCGGAAATATTAGGTTGTTCGGAAACTACTGGCGTTTTTCTGAGACTAATTTTTGGAAAGTTATATTCATCTATCTATCTATCTATCTATCTATATATCTATCTATCTATCTATCTATCTATCTATCTAACTCAGCCACTCTAATGAGTCGTAGACGATGAAACACGTGTCAGTGGATAATAATATTTTATAATCAATATATATGCCGCTCCCCATATGGGGGTACCAAATTGGTTAAAGGGAAATTATTTCCAACACGCATTCAGGTAAAAAAAAATGCACTTTCGTAAATAACTGAATTCATTCAAAACGTATTGCAAAAACAAATAACATCTCTCTCTCTCTCTCTCTCTCTCTCTCTCTCTCTCTCTGTCTCTCTGTATATATATATATATATATATATATATATATATATATATATATATATATATATCAACACCAAAAACTACGTAAACAGATAAACAATAAAAAAAACTAAACAGTAAAACCTATGGCATCATAGCATAATGGGTTGGGGCACTGGACATAAGGTCCGGGGGTCGAATCCTAAAAACAGTCAAGCTACGCTGAAGAGGAGTAGGACTCCGAAACACGCGTGTCCGTAGACTGCTGTTTTAAAAAATAACACACACACACACATATAGTAATGTGATTGATAATTTAAAATTCAAATTAGAATTAAAAATTAAAAATTCTTTTCATAAGAAGGAACAACAACAAAGTCAATAATTTGTACGATCGTTTCGGAAACGATGTTTTTATTTTTATAGACATATATCTTTAGACTACTGTTCTAACCCGCTTTAAATTATATATATATATATATATATATATATATATATATATGTTAGGTTAAAGATATTACGGATAACTAGTGAATTTAACAAGGTTATTAAGAGTGCTCAATAAAAGAAAAGTAAGATATATTTTTATTAATATAAATAAATTTACATGGTCACGACACTGAAGATACTAATGTTTCGGACGAATGGTCGTTTAAAACCAGATGTCCTCGTCAGACGACTTAAATGGTTGCTTTCATTAACCTATCCCAGAAGGATTGGAAAGTACTCGCTTACGACAAATATGGTGATTACATCAACTAGTTCTCGCCAGAAGTGAAGACTGTCATACGGAAGTTGCAAAGGATCAAAAATAGAAACGTCTATTTTATTTAATGAAATATGTTTAAGAGAAAAAATGCTGCCTAAATAGCACACACACACACACACACACACACACACACACACACACACACACACACACACACACACACAGATATATAAACATTATTTCAACATTTCATACTTACAAACACTAGCGGTTCATTCTTTCGGGGATCATCAATGTGGGGAGTCACGATTAATACCGGTCGAGGGATTCGAATCTGGCCACGAAACCATCTCTCACTCCATTAGCAAGGAACATACCCCTCGGCCTGTGTGAAGCCCGGCGAGACTTTAGTTGAAAATAATATTTATGAAGTGTAAATGTCATTCAAGTAGGTCGAGAGTTATCAAATGATTTCAACATCATGATCTACGCACGTGGGCTAAGTGACCGACTTTTACGTTTCGATATACAGTGCTCAACGATAAGAATCCAGTTTCTAAAGGGACCCCCCCCACACACATATATATATGTTTTGAAAAAAGAAAAACCGAATGAATTTATAAAATGGTGATCAACGTTTCGTCCCTATTGCATGGGACATCCTCAGGATATTAAAAAGAAAAATGCAGAAGAAAGAAACCGATCATAGGCCATACGTAAGTGAAAAGGAAACAGTGTTAAAATCCTACCCACCACGGGAAGGAAACTATAAATAAATTAATATTCTTAAATTTGACTGTAGTATTTTAAAGGAGTTTTAAGGCATACTAGCAGAAGAACCTAACATTACCTAGTAGTGATTTCAAAAGTAAATATATATATATATATATATATATATATATATATATATATATATATGATGTGAGTGCCATCAGCTAGAATCGAAACTGAAACCAAAACTTATGAAAATTCTTGGTAAAATTATTTATTGCAAGATTTAAGCAAACAACTTAGGACGGCCGAACGGTTTACAGTTTTACAAATATACTAGTAGGCTGCCCGGCCTTGCCCGGTCGAAAGATACGCTTAAATATGATATTTTAATTAATACAGATTACGTATATATTATTATGGAGACAGTTCTCTATCGATTATTATATTGAACCTAAAATATAGTAGTGAGATGAAAACTAAAAAAAATATGCATATTACTGGGATCTATTAGCTAGATTCAAAACCAAAACATACGACTTTCCACCCTCATTCCTTAGCCTTCGAGCCACGTCCGTACGCATGCATATATATATATATTTTTTTTTTTTTTTTTGCACAAGACAAATTGGGTCTAGGATTGGGCTCTATGCTCACCTGAGGACCCACAGAAGCCACAACGGAGGACAGTCTTACTCGGACACGAGTGACCGCCGATGATGATGATGATATATATATATATATATATATATATATATATATATATATATATATATGCGTGTATGTATGTTTGTATCATATTCGCCGTGAGACAACTTCAAGAGAAATGCATTGAATAGAACAAGATCCTCTACTCAGTATCCATCGACCCGACCAAAGCTTTTGACACCGTCAACAGGGAGGAACTGTGGGCAGTCCTTGAGCGCATAGGGTGCCCTCCAAAGTTTGTGTCGATGCTCACGCTCTTCCATGATGGCATAACTGGCCAGATCCTCTCCAATGGCAATGTGACGGATACTTTTTTGATTAGCAATGGTGTGAAGCAGGGCTACGTACTAACCCGGGTCCTCTTTAACGTATTTTTCACCTGTATGCTGACCCATGCTGTCCAAGATCTGGAGAAGGGGGTTACATTTGTTACCGCTTGGAAGGCCTCTTCTTCGATCTGCGTCGACTAACAGCAAAGTCTAGAAGCCTGCAAGCTCTTCTTTCAAGAGGTTCTCTTTGCTGACAACTGCGCACTTCTGGCTCACACAAAACAAGACTTGCAGCAGATGCTGGACTGCTTCTCTGCGGTATCCAACAATCCTGGCACTCAGTCTTAGAAAGACTGAGGTGCTCTACCAGTCTGCATCATACTCTCACTACCCTCCCCCCTACCATCACCAAATATCTAAGGAGGACCGTACCCTGTGATGGCTCTTTGGACAGAGAAATTAACACTAGAATTAGCAAGGAAAGTCAAGCATTGGGCAGACTCTGCAATCAAGTGCTCAACAAACACAATATCCGTCTATCTACAAAACTGAACGTCTACAATGGGGTGGTTCTTCCTTCCTTTCTTTCTTTATGGTTACGAAACATGGACACTGTATCGCAGGCATATTAAGAAACTGGAGCTTTTTCACATGCGCTCCACCCCATCTTGAGAATTAGAAATCAAGGTCTTTGACCAAGCAAAGTCCACCAGCATAGAAGCCAAGGTCCAACACCGATGGGTTGGACACGTAATTCGAATGGAGGAATCACGGATGCCGAGACTCCAAGCTGGCAAACGAAATGAAGATCGACCAAAACTGCGGTATTAGAACACAGTCAACGCAATTGGTCTTACATAAAACCGAAAGACTTGGAGGGTTATACCATAGACAGACTAAAATGATAAAGCTCAGTTCATAGAGTTGCTGCCAATATTGAAGAGGCTCGATGCCAGAATCTCACTGCTGCCAGAAAGAGACACCGCAGAGCAGTAGCAGCAGTGATCACAACAAACGACTTCCGATGTCCCCACTGTTCAAGACTTTGGTCCCATAGTCTGCGGCTGCAGAGCCACCTCCATATTTATATGTGAGATGCAAAACGAAAACGTCATCACCGGATCTCATGGAAAACTATATATATATATATATATATATATATATATATATATATATATATATATATATATATATATATATATAGTGCAGACAAAAAGAAAGTCCGCACTTATAATTTTTCCAAAATCTTTAAAATTTTATATAAAGAGTTTTTTTGTTTAGTTTTTTGTTTTTAGATTTTCGGACTATTGTAAAAACCCATGTAATATGTGCATGTGTCTTTGCAAACGTAAAAAAAAAATACACTTGTGGAGGGATAATGGATAGAGTTTACTATTAATAATATTTTAATGTTAATAGATATTTATCATTTTATAATTAGCACCAGACCTGTGATGGAAAATTAAATTTAAAAAGAATGAAAGGAATCGTTTTTTTTGTATTGGGAAATAGACACAAATTTTTCCGATTCCGATACCGATTCCGATTGCTCTCAAATTTCTAATTTTTACGATTCTGATTCCGACAAGGCCACAGGGAAAACAAAACAAAAACAACAGAAAAAAACCGTAAGCAAAATTCATCTCAAAACAGCAAAACTAAAGCTGGTCTGCCAGGACACTATATATACAAATGTAGGCAAATTTGGTCAGATTTTAATAGTTTTAAAATAAAGCTTCTTTTCAACCAATTGTCATAAACTTTTAACCATAATTATATTATAATCTTCAAAAAGCCTGCAATTTTTCATGTAGTTCACTCGGAGAGAACCAAAGATATGAGCATTTCAATATTCAATTTGGCTATCAGTATAATCAGCCACTCTGATGAATTGTAGACGACGAAACATATGTCATTGGATAATTATATTAAAAAAAAAACTATATATATATATATATATATATACATACATCATGATTTTATAAATGAAGGCTCGTTGGAAAGCTAATTACCTGCTTTATGTGGCATGTGCCCTTATGGCTGCATATATATATATATCAGAATTTTTAGGTAGTAATAGACGATATAATTATTTCCAAAGTCAAACGACATCGCAGCTCACACAAGCCATAAGAACTGTGGTCCTTTCATGGCTCGTGTGCGCTGCGACGTTTTTTAGACTTCGGAAATAATTATATGTGTGTGGATGTGCATGTGCGTATTTGTGTGGCTGTCTGTGTGCGATAAGGTTAAAACATTATTTAGATAGATTCTCATGAAAATCAGTTTGCCCAGGAAAATGAAGCTCAATATTAAAATATTCAAACGTTTCAATTCTAACGTTATTTAAAAAAAGTTGCAATAAAGCTATAAATAAATAAAATTACACATCAGGGTAATATCATATCGTGATTTAAAGTCAATTTCGCAGCAAGAGAGATTATAGACAGAAACATGCATAATATTAATTTTTGTTTTCGAAATTTACATGAAATAAATAAATATATATATATAACTATAATCCTCTATGGAGGTTGAATGCTCAATCCTTACTGGGGGTTAGCCTACTTGGTAAACATTTTTATTTTTTAAGTAATATATTGTGGACCATATATTCAAAGAAGAACACATGCTGGTGGTCTAGACCCCCTCCATGAAGCTACCCCTGGGTATATAATGCTAAGAACTTGTTGAAATAGTAGGGCTTACGAGTTTAAATGATGTGAACGAAGCCAATTCAAGGTTAGTTCTGTCCAGCAACAAACAAAGAAGAATGTCAACTTCTAATAAGGTAAAAATGTTGTTGTTGTTGTTGTTATTTTTATTATTATTATTATTATTATTATTATTATTATTATTATTATTATTATTATCATTATTCTTCTTCTTCTTCTTCTTCTTCTTCTTCTTCTTCATATCTGATACGTAATCCCATGCGTATCACAATACAATTCCACGCATTAATATGGGAGGGGAGACTATTTTCAATATATATATATATATATATATATATATATATATATATATATATATATATATATATATATATATATATATATATATATATATATATATATATATATATACTTGGCCTTTTGGTCAAGATCAAAGTGTAGTATCTGTTCTTCAGATGCTGCACTTCCATTTCTTGTTCTCTTTCGGTGGAGGAGAAATCCTTCACGACTGAGACAATTTTTATTTTTGTACCTTTTCTCCACGTTAAAAAACGACCCTGGTGTCTAACTCTGTCCCGTGGGGAGGCATAGTAAATAGGTATATATATATATATATATATATATATATATATATATATATATATATATATATATATATATATATATAAAAATTCGTTTTTCTTTTGTGTGTATTGATATCCATAAACAAATGTGTTAATCCATCTTTGGTAATCTTCATCTTTTTCTTTTTTTTCCCCCTTCCTTATTTCGTTCATTTACACACACACACACACACACACACACACACACACACACACACACACACACACATACATACATACATATATATATATGCATATATATTTAAGTGAAAATGTCTGTATCTGTGTGTGTGTACCTTTTCCTACCAAACTACTCTGTGGATTTTCTGCATTGAACTTTGGGAAAATCTGTTTAATCGGTTTTCGGCCAGAAATTTTGCTCTCAAGAGGTCAAAGTTCAACGATTTGACCTTTGAAAACTCTACCAAATTCCTCCGCTAATTTTGTATCTGAACACTTGAAATTTCAAATGTAGGTTACGTGGACATGGATCAAACTTTTTAATTTAATTTGAGCACCCAAAACTAAATACTAAGGGGTTAAAATTGGAGTCAAAGTAATAAAAAAAAATTGTCCTCTGCCGTCTCTACCAAATTACTCAGACAATTTCTGGTCTAAGCATTTGAAATTTTGCATAAAGGGTATTCACAGATAGGACAAGCTTTTTAACTGATTTGGATCGAAAATTTGAACTGCCAAGGGGTCAAAGTTCAACAGACTTGACCTTTGCGTTGTCTAGAAAACTACTCAGCCAATTTTGAGTTTAAACATCTAAAATTTAAATATAACGGGTATTCAGACATGCAGCAAGCATGTTAATCAGTTTTGGGGCGAAAATTTAACTACCAAAATGTAAAAGTTGCAAGATTTGACCTTTGTAGATTCTACCAAATTCCTCCGCCAATTTTGGGTCTAAAACCTTGAAATTTTAGATGTAGGTAACTTGGACATCAGTAAAACTTTGTATTTTGATTTGAGACCAAAATAATAAAGGTTAATGGGTCAAAATTGGGGTCAAAGTTAAAAAAGTTGACCTCTGCGGTTTCTACGAAATTACTCAGACAAATTTTGGTTTAAACATTTGAAATCTTACATAAAGTATATTCACATCTAGGGCAAGTTATGAGCAAAGCCGGGCTGAGCTGCTAGTATATATATATATATATATATATATATATATATATATATATATATATATATATATATATATATAGATAGATAGATAGATAGATATAGATAGATAGATAGATAGATAGATAAATAGATATATAGAAATATTTTTTTATTTACTTCAGTCGAAGTTCTTAGAAATCAAGGGGTCCACTACCTGGGACTAACACTTAAACTCTATATGAGATACATAGATATTCGAATGTTCCATTAATTTTCTTTATCTCTTAAACAATTAGTTTTTTTTTCTCTCCCCAATTAACCATTTTCATATGTTGTAGTATATCTTTAATTTTGGTTTCTTAGTCTTACTGAATTCCAGAACAAGAATTTATCTAGTCTGGTGGAGTATCCAGCTTCGTGCTATTACTTAAGGTAACATCACTTAGAGAATGTGCGCCATTCTTGTAAAAAGCTAATGTGAGTTAGCCATCGTGAGGAGATCTTATTTGGGCAGCGAATACTATGTGATTTTGAATATTTGGTCAGGGTTTACTTCTATGGAAAAAGTATCCTCATGCCAGGTTGTTCTGACAAACCCTTGTCTAGAGAGACATTAGTCACTCAAGGATAGTGTCTAGTAGGCATTCATGTTATCTCTTGTACGCATTCAAGTTGTCTCCTGTAGGCATTGTGTGTGATGATATAAAAACAATTCTTGTATATCTCATGTTTTTCTTTCTTCGTTTGTCTTCGTTTTCTTTTTCTTCTTCTTCTTCTTCTTCTTCTTTTCCTTCTTTTTTTCTTTTCATTCTTTATTTCGTCCATTTCTTCTTTAAAATATGTTCCTCGTGTTACCAATATCTACACACACACCAACACACATATATATTTTTCCATACATAACGTAACGCAGCGTGATTTTATTTGTACATATTATCGATTCCCATTCGCGTTGTTTTCTTCTCCAAAGCAAATCCCCCGATACAGCTTTGATAAAGTGAGGGCGGAACCGGTCAGCTGACTCCCCCATTTTTTCCCCTTCTCTTCTTCATCCCGTTCTTTATTTTAAACGTTTTTAATCATGAATTTAAGTCTTCCCTTCATGATTGCGTAATATAAATTTTGTACCATTCAAAGAATCATGATATATATATATATATAGATATATAGATACAGTCCTGGTCAAAATCATAAGACCACTTAAGAAAGTAAGCGTTTACGCATATTATCGAATTTTTAATCAAACAAATGTTTGAAACCATTGCCAAAAGGGAAAATATGATGGGAAAAAAATGAAATCTGCTTCATTAATTATTTTTTTAAAAACAAACATTTTCACCTGGTCAAAATGATAAGACCACTTTAATAAAATCGGCTAGTTTTGAAATAATGAATACGAAAAGATTTCTATGTTACTAAAAGCAACTTATTTGTGGATAAAAAAACATCTTACTAAATTATAAATGAAAAAAGGGAAACCATTATCAGAGTTTGAGAGAGGAAGGATCTTTGAGCTAAATAGGGGTGGATTCTCCCATAGATCCATTACAAACGAAGTGAATCGTAGCAAAACGGTCATCACAATTTTTTAAAGAAATCCAGATTAATATGGGCACAAAAAGAGTCCAGGTCGACAAAAAAAATAACCGCATCACTGGATTGCCGTATCAGAAGTTAAAAAAAAACTCCAGTATGAGCTCAAGTCGATTGAAAAGCCAAACAGCAGCAGAATGTAAGAATGTAGTCCTAAAACCATCAGAAGGCATCTGAAAATGAAGGATTTTAATCATTTAAAGCGACTGCAGAAACCACGTCTTCTTGAACAGCACAAAACTAACCGATTTAAATATTCCGCCAAATACCAGACTTGGGATGAAGAGAAGTGGGAAAATGTAATTTTCTCCGATGAGAAAAAGTTTAATCTAGATGGCCCAGATGGATTTCAACACTATTGGCATGATAAAAATTTACCCAAAGAGACTTTTTCAACTCGGCATAGTGGAGGAGGGTCTTTAATGAGCTGGGACCCTAAAGTTGCAAGTAGTGAAAGGCCGGCAAACATTGAAGTACATTTCAATGCTTGAAAATGCTTCTATCAGGACTGAAGGTCCACGTCTGGGTGGAAGAAATTGGATTTTCCAGCAAGACAACGCTGCGATACACACTTCTCGACAAGCACGAGAATATTTTTCAAATAATATAGAATTGTTAGATCATCCAGCATGTTCTCCGGACCGCAATCCCATTAAAAATCTTTGGGGATGGATGGCAAAAGAAGTGTTCAAGGATGGAACCCAGTATAATTCGATAAAGGAACTTTCTGATTCAGTTTTCAGTACATGGGATAAAATTCCTTTACAACTGATAAAAAACTTGGTCGCAAGCATGCCGAAGAGAAATTTTGAAGTAATTCGTAATAATGGAGGCTATACTAAATAGAGACCCTTTTTAGTAATTTATAATTGCCTTTTGTAAGATAAATTATCAGTGGTCTTATCATTTTGACCAGGTGAAAATGTTTGTTTTTTAAAAAATAATTATTAGATCATGGTGAAGGTTTCGAATGAAGCAGATTTCATTTTTTTTCCATCATATTATCCCTTTTGCGAATGGTTTCAACCATTTGTTTGATTAAAAATCCGATAATATGCGTAAACGCTTACTTTCTTAAATGGTCTTATGATTTTGACCAGGACTATATATATATATATATATATATATATATATATATATATATATATATATATATATATATATATATATATATATATATCGATGTATGTGTGATAAAAAATAATTCTTTTATATTTTCCTTTTTCTGTCATCGCCTGTCTTCTTTTTTTTTTCATCTTTCTTTCCTTCTTTCTTTGTAATTTTGTTCTTTTCTTAATTATATATATATATATATATATATATATCCCTCAGATTACCTATATCCAGGGCCGAAGATCGAACCTCAGCTGCAAAACGGCTGATGAGTATAGCATCGCCTATTACCCCAACCACGTTGCAACACACGTGGGTTAATAGTAGCAGATATGTTAAAAATAGATATCGACGCCGAATGGCGGAGAGAGCCGAATGCACACGAATCCCAATTATTATCAAAAACTCTCGCTAGTGTCACTTCCCAGACAAATATTAATAAATCGAGTCTTTTATCAAGCCTAACTCCTACCAAGATCGCTGAGACTATTACAAAGGAGGTTAAGAATAGAATCCCGAGTTGTATTTATAGCATAGTTGTCGGTGATGTTTTATTTTAAATGTCGTTGGCGGTCTTTTTCCGATGAATCGACTGTGCTGGTCGCAGTGTGCGTGTTCTATTAGCAGCAGAGGATGCGGGAGAGGATATCTTGCAGAAAGGCGGGAAAGTGGGGTATTGAGCGTCGATTCCGAAAAGAAGACGAGCGGATCGGATAAAAGATGTCTTTGCTTTTGAGGTTTTTAATAAGTGTCTGTTTGCTAGCATTTATTTACCTTGGGATTTTTTCTGATTTTTTTTGTTTTCGTTTTTGTTTTTTGATCTGGTCTTTGTTCTCTTAAACATGGCGAGAAAAAAACAAAACAAAAACAAAACAAAACGGTGGCTCTTGTTGATGAAAGTGTCCGGGTTCTTCTTTAGGGTCACGCTAATATGTTTTCTGAATTCTTGTTGAGTTTGATAAATTTGTCATTTTGGAGAACCACTTTGTTGTTGCTTGTCTGACTGTTTTTTTGTTCATCAGTTTTTTGTTTCATTTCCTTTTCTTCTTATTCCTCCTTCTCCTCCTCCCATTCTTCTTTTTCTTTACTTCTCCCCCTTCCACATTTCTTCTTCTTCTTCTTCTTCTTCTTCTTCTTCTTCTTCTTCTTCTTCTTCTTCTTCTTCTTCATTCCCCTTTATACCCTTTTCTTGTTCTTCTTTTCCTTGTCCTTCATTTTTCCTTTAATTTTTCTCATTTTCCTTTTCTTTTTTTTCCCCATTTTTTCTGTATCTTCATTTTTTCTTTTTCTTCTTCTTCGTCTTCATTTCATTTCTACTCCCATTACTATTATTTTTATTATTAATGCTGTTGCTATTTATAATAATAATAATAATAATAATAATAATAATAATAATAACAACAACAACAACAACTATTGCTTCGTATCTAGAAGTTCCCCTATATTAAAAAAAAACAAAAAAAGATTTGTATGATATCCGTACCCTTGACGAAACGAAAATATCATATTCCAAAAATTACGTAAATTAATCCAACAGTTTTATTTTTTAAAGAAAATCATTTTTAAGCGATTAATGAGAATTCATACTAACTACAACATAAATCTTAGAAGTTCGAATTGAGTTATCTCCCTTTGTTTCGTTATTTTTAGATTGTTTTCAAAATGGCGAACAAGTCAGCTGCTATTCGCTTACTCAAAAAATTTGATTGCCTTTATTTGAAAATATAACTACTTGCTTAATTTACGTGATTTTTCGAATATGATATTTTTGTTTCGTTTTTGTTTTGATATATGGAGAAATTTGTACAAGAGCCTTATTATTATTATTATTTGAAGTAGTAGTAGTAGTAATCGCTGGCGTATACAGGTTGAGTTTTCGTTCACATAGAATAAGTTGGATTTGGCGGTCTCTAGAAATCAAGTAAATATTCTTCTGGTTTATGGACAGTTGTCTGATGAATTCATGCCCGCACCCATCATCCTATTCACTTCTTCTTCTTCCCTTTTATTTCTCTTCTCCTTCACCTTCTTGCGCCGCGAACCCGTTCTAAATTAGCGACCAATTTTCTTTCGGATTGAAGTTCTAACAAAAGAGAAGGCAACGCTTCATCATTCTGGCGAATAGTAGTTGTTGGTGATGGCGGCGGCAGCAGCAGCGACGGCGGCAACGGTGTTGCTAGCAAGCTTATCTCGCAGGGCAGGGGGATGAAAAGGGGATATTTAGGAATAGACGAACGTACACACACACACACACACACACACACACACACACACACACACACACACACACACACACACACACACACACACACACATAATATTAAAAAAAAATATTAATAAGTATTTTAAACCTAGAGAAACAGTAAACACGTGTTTCGAACTTATGTTCACTTTAGTGTAGAAGATAATTAACACTAGTCGGAGTATTCGAACTCGATCATAAAGTCACCCTTGTCTTCGTATTCTGGTATTCAATCTCCAAGCCACCAATAATTGACACACGAATTGAGGGAATTTAAGTATCTATAAATGCCAAATCAGCAGAGAGAGAGAGAGAGAGAGAGAGAGAGAGAGAGAGAGAGAGAGAGAGAGAGAGAGAGAGAGAGAGAGTAACGACGTCGCTTATGTAAGAATTTGATGGAAGGCAACGAAACAGTCAATCCCTCACTAGATATCGAAGTTGATTTTGAGCAGAGTACTCCACCTTAGAACGTATTTGACTCTTATATACTAGGTACGGGCAAAAATGGCTGAATAAAGATAGGTGGATATAGTTTTGAAAGCCAATTTATCATAATTTTTTTGTAGGTTTCAGACTACATTTTGATTGTATTTGAAAGATTAAAGACTAAAGTTAATGTCCCCCCCCCAAAAAAAATTGTACACGTTAAAATATATATATATATATATATATATATATATATATATATATATATATATATATATATATATATATATTCACGGCGAGCTAAATTCAGCTGAAGTTAGAAGTTAAATAAATTAATTGTAAAAATCCCTTGAAATATAAATATTAGTTTTCTGGTTTCAAAGGTAATTAGTAAAGTCCTAAGATATTGAATTAAATAATTAAAAAGAAAAAAGCACCTTGTTTGTACTAAAAATAGCCAAATTAGTTCCTAAAAAGCGAGAGATTCTTGCTTCGTTCAACTGAAAGAAAACACAATCCTCATCACATGGATTATACGCAAGCCTTAAATTTCAGACAGTCGAAAGGCTGTCTGAAGATGACGTCAGGTAGTTAAAGGGAGGACGGGGTGCTGTCTTTCCTTTTTTTTTTTTTTTTTTTTTTACTACCAGATGTGCATCTGTACATTCCTATCGTAAACGTTTGTCTATTTTTTTTTTACCATTTTGTAATTTAATTACTTTTCTATGTTCCTGCTAAAAAAGTTTTATTTTTCAAGATTACATAAAAATTAAAAATTTTTATGATCTTGAACAAGTTTTAATAATCTTGAATATAAACAAAATCCCTGGAGTCGAATTGAATTGCATCCCTTGAGTTTTCGAAAAATATGAAACAATATGGCCGCTCTTGGCCTCCTCATGACTTTCCAATATAATTTGATTTTCTTAATTAGAAAAAACAATACGCGATTTTTGGAATATGACATCTTCGTTTTGTGACGAATACGAATTTTTCTGTATTTTTAAAATCCAGTATAATTCTAAATAAACACTATATTCTTTATTACTCAGAACAACTGAATTATAGGGGGTGGGGATAGAAAAGGTCTTGCATCAGCACATCTTTCCTCCAAGGGCCATGAATGACTCGTGTCTTACTGAAAACATGAACCCAACATTTTGGTAAGTTTTAAAATTAAAACACGAATTAATCGATAAAAAATTCAGAAAATGTTTCCTTTATTCTGTCCAAACGCTTTATATAGGCGCTTTTATTGAGCGGCAGGATTATTCAATTATTTATTCCAGCGATTTTAGAAACAGATTGGATGGACTGATAACTTTATTTCTTTTTTCACTCTTCTTCGCCTTAAACAAACATATTATCACTTCGACGTAAAGAACTACTATTTGAGACCAAGTCTAACTGGGGATTGTGGAGATTTGGATTTGGATTGGTTGGTTGTTTTACGGCATATCAACACTTCTCAATTTAATGCCAAATACAGTGATTTTTAAGAAAAATTTTGTAATAGAATACATTTGTTTGTCAGTTTCTATTTAACCCATAGTTGGAACCCTAACAGGTACTACCATTCCGGGTCAGAGTGGACTTGGAAGCAATGGCAATTAAGGGGTGACTCCACAGTCCCAGAAGCCCGCCAGCTGGGGCATCAGTATCGGATATAGTTTAAGATCATATCCAAGACCCGATTGTGGAGAGTTTAGTAACGAGATGTTTGTTTACATTTAAAATTTCCCCATGTTATTTATTACAGCCAGGGAAGCAAGAAACGGGAAGAGAATTCCATAGTCAAGCAGTCCGAGGGAAGAAGCTATCATACTTTTCGGCATTTAGGGACCTCTGTTATATTATGCTCCAATGGTGTTCATATCAATGTCAGCTGATTGTGACGTGTTACTAATGTCTGTAGTGGTGGGCTTCTTCACTATCGGAACCATGTGTCTTATATATATATATATATATATATATATATAAAGAATAGCGTAGTGTTAGAAGCCTTGACTGTCGTTTGGGCGGTCGGGTTTGAGGTAGTTGCCTGTCTAGACGCACTGATGAGCTGTGATACAGCGGAACAGTACTGTATGTGGATGACTATATATATATATATATATATATATATATATATATATATATATATATATATATATATATATATTGGCAGCAAGTCATTATTAAAGCACCTCTTATTGAGCACGACAGAGATATTCTTTTTTCCGATATATTTTTTGGTATCTTTTTAATTCGTCGAGCGGTCTTTTATATTTTGGCTGCCATATTGTATACTATAGCGCCCAAAAGAGTTGTTGTTCAGTCATATTCTTCTAAAGCTCTTTCTATCGAGACATCCGATCATCGCTAGGAGCGTTTGCTGTTGTTATCGTTTTCTTTTTCTTTTGGGGCTTGGTGTATTTATAGTTAGTTTCTTATTTATTTATTTTATTAGTTATAAAGGTGGGTGCAGGATGAGGAGAGTCGAATTATTTTATTTTTAATTTCGATTTTGTTATTTTACATTTTATTTATTCAGTTTCTTGTTAGTTATTGAATACAATTAGTATATTTGTCCCAGTATTAAATGAGATCCGGTTGTTGTGGATGTTGTTGCTGTTGTTGTTGTTGTTGTTGTTAATAATAATAATAATAATAATAATATTAATAATACTAATAATAATATATTCATTTATATATATATATATATATATATATATATATATATACATATATATACATACCCCACAATTTTATTATACCATCCCTATTTAAGTTAAAACATAATTATCAAAGTATTATCATGTGCATCTATATCAAAAACACTTGTAAACGTTCTTTTTAAATTTTTAATTTTTTTATTTCCATATTTTGTGGACCAGGTGCGAATGCAGACCCCACAATTTTAATGAACCACCGTTCTGCTAGATCAAACCTACCCATTCCTGTGTCTCGATACATCTTCTATCATTATATGTAATCAGCTTTTTAAAATAGTCACCCATATAGGAGCCTATTCGTGACCACACACACACACACACACACACACACATATATATATATATACATATGCGTGTAATACATATATACATGTAATATAGACTTGTTTGTAATATACTGACTTTTACTGGGTTCGTATAATTCAGTAAATTTTCATACACCAATGAATTTTGAACCAAAGAGAGATGACTTAAAATCTAAGCTACAAAATTATCATATTTCATAATTGAACATTAATATACTGTATAAACAAAACCAAGACTTCAAAAAAGGAATTGGTAGCAACAAAAGGTGTATTTCATTGTAAGTTACAATTCAAGAAGTGTGAAGAAAGGCTGGTTATGTGAAAATTTTCAAACACCATAATGCTTGAAATTGTCCAACCGGTCTTGAAACAATTGTAACTTACAATGAAATACACATTTTGTTGCTACCATTTCCTTTTCTTGGTTTTGTTAATACAGTATATGTAATATATATATATGTATAATATAGTAAGTTATGAAATATATATGGCGATTAAGCTACACTGAATATTCTGCGTTTCATCCACTCTAGGATTCTTCAGGCTTATGCGAGAATTTTTTGGTTGTCTCACGTTTTTATATACGCACCTTCTATTGAGTTTTTAGTAAGCCAATCAGCTTTCTAGTATCCACTGCACCGTTTCTAATCAGCCAACGAGCAAGCACTTACAGGACAAAGGCCCAGTTGATCTCCGGTTAACCCGCTCCTTTGTGTGTGCTATTTAGCGTAGATATCTAGTGTCTTGACCTGTTTTAAATTTAGGTTAATTTTTTATGTTTATCTATCTATCTATCTATTTACATATTTATACATACATATATATGTGTGATAGTTTATGTATAAGCATGTTTATTTAATTAATTTTTTGTTTCTTTATTTTCTATTGTTATTGTTAGTTTTAAAATTATTTTGTATCTCTATCCTAGAGTAAATTTTATCCTGTGAACACAGTTGATCGCTATTTCTCTCCTACAGTTTAATAGATGTTGGGGTTCTTTAAAGTATAGGATAGCAACATTTTTATGAAGGCATACTCTACATGGATCGTTTAGGTCTCTACATGTGTTTGCTTGTCTTACTATTTTCCATTTGACTACCGGCGAACGTCCGCTTTCCTTGAGTTCTCAGTCTTTGTTGGCTAGAGTTGTATGTATGCATGTATATATATATATATATATATATATATATATATATATATATATATATATATATATATATATATATCACAGTCCATGATAATTTCGTCTTGGTGTTATGCGTGCGTGAGTGTCAGACATAAATATATAAACATATACATTGACGACGTACCTGTTTTTCTGCTGTCTTTCTCTTGGAGAGAAGGATTCTATGTAAACATAGACGTTTCAAAGAGAGACAAAACCGCTGAGTGTGTTTTTTTTTATATATATAATCATTCTTTTATTTCTCCCAGGTAGTCGCTATTTGCAGAGAAGTGATCAACGATCTTTGCTTGGGTAGTTAGTTCTCATACGTTTCACGTCTGAGACTCTCCACCCCTCCCCGGGACGAGACACCTTTCAGATCATCTTCTTCTGTTGACGCTCTCAATTCAACTCAACTATTTCCCCAGCTAACCAGAACACGTGACAAACAGACACTCCTTCCGGTCAGTTGTTAGACTTCCGGTGCAAACTTGTCCAGTTTACAGTTTTCATGTTTTGACAATTTCATCAAAACATAGCTTCACATCTCCTCTCTTGTTTACTTCCAAATAGATAGATAGATAGATTGAGATAGACACATGAACAGATACAAAGATAGATAGATAGATGAGCAGGCACATAGATAGATCGATAGCTAGATAGATAAATAACAGCTGATTTACCTTCTGTTTCGCAATTATATAACGCCTCAACACGGAAAATGTAGCCTTTTGCTGCTTAAGGATCCCTATTTACAATGCCTCACCACAAGGGTAGAGTTAGACACCAGGGCCGTTTTTAAAAGGAACACAGATTAAAAATTGTCTCAGTCGTGAAGGGGTTCACCTCCGCTGAGCGAGAACAAGAAATTGAAATGAAGCATCTGAAGAACAGATACTAGTAAAAAATAAGTACGTCTTGAAGGCACAAATGCTATGCGTTCATTAGAGCACATTCCATTAAAGTACTTGAAAATCAGGTAAAGGGATGCAACATTTGGCGATGAGACAGAGGTTGGATCTTGCTCGATAGTGTAAGCCTATTAGGTTCTAGTAAATAGTAATTGAAACCAAAACGTAAGTCAGTCGTTTAACAGGATACCATCGCTTGACAACGTAAGGATGAGTGAACATCTTATCTGGGTTTACTTCTCTACATTGTCTGAAGTATTCTTGAATTTATTTCAAGGAAAACTTAAAAAAAAAAAACTTTATTAAAAACTTAACTTAAAAACTTTTTTTTATCTGAAAATGTTGCATTGTGTTTGCTATTACGAAATCACAAATCCATACATCAAATTCGGAAATAGTTGTTGTAATTCTGTAGATAATCTGACCTTAGCATAACTTTTCAAGGTCAATGTGCAAAGCTAAAGGTAAAATACGGTGCAGAACTTCATCAGTTACAATATGGACCAAGTAGTAAATCTCTAAGATAAACAAAACCAAAGTTATTGCTAAAGTATAACTATCACCTTTTCCGTGAAGTTCACTTATGACCTTACTTTTGGCTGGGAACAAGGTGTAGTATCTGTTCTGATGCTACTTTCTCTATACTGTCTTCTGTCAGTGAGTGTGAAGTTTTTCTAAGCAGGTATTTTAAAAAATTTTTATTCCAATCCAGAGTTCCCTTTTTCGGGAGCTAGAAAAAAAACCGACCTTGTGTCGAATTTTGCCCTCAAGGTGAGGCAAGCAAATAGGAGCCTGTAACTTTTGACTTAATTTTGGGATATCTATTTTCAAATTTAATCAGTTTAAAATTAGATCATAATCAGTATTTGATCAAGTTTGGTGACGAGTAGTCAAGCGATTTGGATGCTAGACTGTACTGAAACAAACGTAGTTACAAATTCGACCGCAAATGTAAGCTCCTTGATGGAGGTAAGACTGGAATAGAAATGGCGTCACATATATGAGCTAACTCTCACGAACCTCGTCTGGTTACTGTTAGCTGAAAAGAAAAAAAAAATCACAAAAATGGAGCAGCTGTCAGTAGCTATTTTCGTTCATGATATGACAGTATTATAAATTGTAACAACTCATTGTAGAAAAGCAAAGATAACGCTGACACAACATTCTTCAACAATAGAAGATCCTTTAAGCACGAGAAGATAAGATAAAACAATAAGATAAAAATAAAGAAAAACTCGCTAAGTTAAGAAAGCGTTTTTTAATAGATTAAGATAATCCAAGTCTGACAAGAACCAAAAACTGGTATTCTTACTGTATCTCCATTTCATCTGTGCGTTACGTCATTAAAATGCTAGGAAGCTTTGTAGAAGGGCCCCGCCAAAATACCTCCGGCCACTTCTAAAAGACAGACAAAATGAGGTTTGTAATCTATATAAATCTCACCTGTCTGTTTAAATGTATGTATGTATGTGTGTATGTATGTATGTTTGCCTAAAACTTTCAACAGGGGCGATGGATTTTCACGAGATTGGTATTGTTTTGAAGCTCGACCCTTCGGACGACAAATATCTAACAATTGGCTAAAAACATTAATTCCTTAACTCTCAACTAGGCATTTTTCTACAAAGAGGGGTCGCTTTTTTCGCTGATTTTTTTCGAAAGTCATCCCCTCTTTTCGATTGACTAGCCTTAATTTAAACTTTCGCCAATTCCGGTTTGGCGTTGGAAGCGACGGCAATGACGTCACGTTTTTTTCACATTCTTTTCCTCTTCTTCCTTCGCGGTACGGGTTCGAGCTTGCCTGCTACCAATTTTTTTCTTTTTTTTGCTCAACACACACCTCCAAACATCCGGGCAACACCGGGAACCCACGCTAGTGAAAAAAGAAAAGGTAATTTATAAAGATTACAGCTATGAAAAAAACGCGATAAAAAAATTGTTTTGACATTAAAAGTAGGGATTTTTTTTTATTTCTTTTTACTAAAAATAAACTTGGAAAAGGTTTAATTTAAGGTGGGCTGAAGTAATAACTGACTTGCTTGCTTTGGTGCAATTTGTGTTGGTTGAAGTTGTTTGAAGGGACTTTGTATTTAATTCACAATTTAATCAACGATTAAAAAAAATGGCTGGCCTTTGTCCTTATGCGTGTGTGTGTCTTCGTGAGTAGGAAATGTTCATAACGTACAGTCCGAAAACCATATCAATTGTGTGTAAAATATTTGAGTACAAATTGTAAGGTCAGTGCCACCTACAAAGCTATCATTTGCCCAAAGTATGGAGTATTGTTGTCAGATTTGGGCTGTTGCATCTGCGACTAGCCTCTCACTACTGGACAAGGTTAAAAAAATAAGTCGCCAACCTGATATGTCCTGAACTGTCATCTAAGCTAAACCTCTTTCCCATCAACGAAATGTTGCATCACTCTGCCTGTTTTACAAGTATTTTAATGGTGGATGCTTCGACGAACTACAAGCCATTGTACCCCCTCGACATAAATACCCCCGACAAACCCGTCAAGCAGCAAAGTCCCCCTCCTACACAGTAGAGATCTCTAGATGTAAGAAAACCTTCTACTCTAATAGTTTATTCTCCAGAACTGCTAGACTTTGGAACTCCCTTCCGGGTTCCTGCTTCCCCAACTGTACTGACATGGAGAAGTTTAAGAGTAATGTGAACAGACATCTTGCTGCTCAATTCCCTACATAGTATCCCTTCCTGCATCTCAAGTCCCTGATAGTAGCCCCCTACATCAAATTTGGCACTGTGCCCTGTTTGGGGTGAAAATGTCATTAAAAAAAAAAGTACTTCCCGGTGAAATAAAACGTCAATCAAAAATGTGTATTTTTCTTTATCTCAATCTTATATGAAAGTGGTGTATGTGTGCGTGTGTGTATGCGTGTGTGTGCATGCGTGAGTGTGTGTGTGTGTGTGCGTGCGTGTTAGTTCCTTTCTCATAGATCCCGAAATGGTTGAGCCTATCTTTTGCAAATTTCACACAAACTTAACTTATATGTCTGGCAGTGTTCTTAGATATACTCCGTACAGAAATTCATCCGATAAGTATTGAAACAGAAGAAATGTGATCTTAAAAATAAGTTTTCTCTCTCGTAGATAAAAAGAATAATTTTTACAGGGGAATATTTTACGTTACACTGACAAGGGAGATAATAAAAATTTCAGCAAATCATTTCTTCTTAAAAAACAGATTAATTTATCTGGAAATATAGATTAATGGTACAGCATTCGATTACAGATCCAATTATCTCCGTGTTCAAACCCAGGTGTATCTCACCATTTTATTTTAATTTTTTCTCATTGATGAGTACAATTTACGGTAAAAGAATTGGTACCATTTCAAATCGTCGCAAATTCTGCTCGCCTGTGGAATTGTCTTCCGTTTTCCTGCTTTCCGGCTGACTACAATATGGTTGTGTTCAAGTCTAACGTAAATAAGTTCTTGATGAGCCGTTCTATATAAGTTATCAAATTTACCAAATTTTCATTACTAATGATTACTATATTGTCCAATGTCTACTGTTCACACCTTTAACCCTTATCCTTGAGTGGCCTCTTGGCCTTGATAAGTGGTGATGCCTATGTAAAAAAAAATCATTTATTCTTTTGCATATTTTAAAACTAAACATTAATCAGAAGTGAATTTTCCAGAGCATTCATTGTGAAACCCAAATATCAGTTGACGTGATATTGTAAACAAAAACAGACGGAATTTGATAAACGACGTTATCAGTATTATTTTTTATTTATTTTTACTATTTTATTTTATTATTATTTATTTATTTATTTTTACAAATCAGTCCACCGGGAAAATTATTTTCGTAATCCCTATATATAATAAAAGCGTCGCAGTTTTTTCCCCTCTGGGCCAAAATGTCGTAGATTTGTAACAACAGATGCCACATACAAATTGATTACGTCGAGACTATTAGCCACTACATTCTATAACTTTACAATTCATTATAGACACATTTAAGTATTACAATGAAATCGTACATTACATTCTAGGAGCGACTTCATCACTATCACTGTTATCTTTAAAGGAAGCAATTCCTATTTTTACCTCTATTTAATAAGTCCTCTGACCGCCCCATTCTTCGCCACGTGAATTTATACTTTTTCCTACTTTCTTGTGTATAATAATCAATAGATGATGGATTCTATAATAATACATACGCAATCTGCTTAAATTAAACTATAATGGAAAATAGTAAGACAAGCAAACACATGTAGAGACCTAAACGATCCATGTAGATTACGCCGGGCTGCCAGCTAGTTTATTAATATCGAAAGAATCATTGAATTTGTATACGTAATAGCGTCATGGTTGCGGTAAAATTCTTTGTGAATAGTTTTGTTTTTAATAATCGAAAATAAAGCATTTCTTTGTATTTTCGAAACAAAATAGCCATTTTATTCTTAATCTTAGTTTCAACCAACTATAATTAGCCGACACTATACTTTCATTTATCCTTCGCCTTACTCTCTCTCCCCCCCTCTCTCTCTCTCTCTCTCTCGCTCCCTCACTCACTCACTCTCACTCACCCACTCCCTCACTCACTCACTCACTCACTCATTCACTCACCTATTCACCCCCTCCCTCCCTCACTCACTCACTCTCTCACTCATTTTAACTATCAGGTCGGTGCAAAAGTTTTGCCGGTGTATAAAATGGGCATTTTACATCATTATAGAGTAGCTTTTTTTTTCTTGGCCCGAATGCTGAAGATCAAAGTGTAGTATAATTTCTGATGTTTTACTTAAGTAATTGGTCCTTGGTAAATGTAAGGGAAACCCTTCATACTGAGACATTTACTATTTATTTGGACATTGCCAGAACGTCCCCTTCTTGGGGGAGCTGTTTTTTTTCCTCCACATTAAAAACAACCTCATATCACATTTTGCTTTCGTGGGGAAGCAAATAAATACCATATCTTCTGATGCTGCACTATACTTTTTTGTTCTCAGTTAATATAGGAGAAATCCTTCACGACTGAGAGATTTTTGTTTTTATTTTTGTTACTATCCAGAGTGACCCTTTTTTGATTAGCTGATTTCCCCCCACATTAAAAACCGACCTTGTGTCTAACTCTGCCCTCGTGAGGAGGCAAGTATACAAAAAATTATTTTATGCATGTTATTATTACTTAAAAAATTTTTTTATTTCAAATTATTAAAGCATCATTCATATTTTTTACGTATTATTCTCATCCATGTTGACCTGAAAACGACCTTCTTTAGTCAAGAGAGTCATTTTCTATACTTATAATGCTTGTCTTCATACAGCACTGCCGACGAAAGTTTTCTTACTGCTTTGCCAAATAATTTTAGATTGTCCATAAATAACATGTGGCTGATCTTTGGTCCATACGTCTCCAGTTGGTATCCCATCTTTGTCTTTCTTAGTACATGTGTCAATAGCATGACTGCTATTATGAATAGAAATTGCGAAAAGGAATATCCTTGGAAGATACCGCGTCTGATGTTAACTGCCCCTAATAGTTTCCCATCTGAAAAAAGGTCGGTTTTCCAACTGCTCATACTATTAACTGAATTATATTTTCAGCCATCCTTACCATTTTCAACGTCCTGACTCTCCACGAATGCGGCACCATATAATAAGTTTTTTTGTAATCTATCCAAGCTACATACAAGTTTATTTTCTCCTTTTGCAGTTCTTTAAAATACATTTTTTTTACATAGGAGTCACCACTTGTCAAGGCCCGGAGGCCACTCGAGGATAAAGGTTATAGAGTGTACAGTAGTCAATGGAAGAATATTGTAGTAATCCTTAGTAATGGAAAATTGGTTAATCGGATTACTTAAGGGTGCGGTCCATCAAGAATTTGTTTATGTTGGACTTGAAGACAACCAAGTTGTAGTCAGCTGAGAAGCAGGCAAATTTATCAAATGATAGATGGTCGTTTGTTCCTAAACATCTTTTCCTCCGGCCTTTCTGTCCCACTGGTAATGAACCATTTACTTCAAGATGGGCATATACTTTTTGAACTGATTATCCCTGTCAGTGTCTTCCAATGCAAGTTCAAGCAAGCAATTGGTCTATAATTTTCAGCATGTAGCCCTTTAGCAGGATCTTCCATTATTAAAATAGTCCTTCATGCTACAAGACATTCTGGTATGTGGCACAATCTGACACAATCATCCAGAGAAGCAGCAAGCCTCTAATGGATTCCTGTGAAAGACCGCAACCAGTACCGACGGATCGTTTTCACTTAGGCATGAACTTCAAATGTGAATATCCTCTTCTTTATGTCCTCCAGTCTTTCGCTTACTCTAGCAAACCTGCCAGCATCAACCTTGTAGGAACTCTGACAATGCATTTGACTAAAACTAAAACTATGTAGCTTCTTGGGGGTAAGGTGTCACTATTTTGGTTTCACCTGCTTCAAGACTTCCAAACAACTTTACTGATTTGTTTTGAATGACTTTTTGTCGTTAAACTGCTGAATTCTGTTATTAGACCTCTTAATCTTGGAAGCTTTTGCCATAACCTGCTGCTTTATCTTTTCTTTTTTTTTTACACAGTGATCACCACTTATCAAGGCTCGGAAGCCACTCAGGGATAAGGGTTATTGCAAGTACATTACGTTAGTGTGGAGATTTGATGAAGTGTTTACTTAAGGGGGCGGTTCATTAGGAATTTGTTAACATTTATTCTATCCAGCAAATTTCATTCATCATCTGTTATTTCTTATATTAGAAATCTCATTATTATTAAGAGAACTATACCCTTTCATTTGAACTATATCATTATCTATCCACAGTGTCATTTCATTTTTTTTTCTTCTAACTTGATACATTTCTGGAGTGTTTTAACAGAATCAGTTCAAAAAGTATATGAGCATTTTGAGGTAAATAGTTCATTACCAGTTGAACAGAAAGGCGGGAGGAAAAGGTGTTTAGGAACAAACGACCAACTATCAATTGATCTATGTTCCTGCTTTCCAGCTGACTACAACTTGGTTGTCTTCAAGTCCAACATAAACAAATTCTTGATGAACCGCCCCTTTAAGTAATCCGATTAACCAATTTTCCATTACTAAGGATTACAACAATATTATCCCATTGACTGCGGTACATATATATATTATTCCTTAATTGGAATTCATTTTTTGAGATGAGCATTATATATTAATTTATTTTTATTTCGGACTATTAGTCTCATCTTTATTAGTTGTTGTTTTTTAATCTTTTTATCGGTTTGTTTATTCACAACGTTTCGGCCAACTATCTCTATGGCTCCAGATGAGCATTGTCTGAAGATAGCGGTTTCAATCCCACCCAAAGCGTGCCAGAGGTTAATTGGTCAAAATGTGGTGAGACGACAACAACTACGGATGACAGTGATGGCTGAGAATGCAGTTAGGAGATTCTAAGTTCCTATCCGTCGCGGTTACCACCTGACGAAGGCCAGAGGAATAGTTGGCCGAAACGTTGTGAATAAACAAACCAATAAAAAGATTAAAAAACAATAACTAATAGAGATGAGACTAATAGTCCGAAATAAAAATAAATTAATGACTGCTGTACACTCTATAACCCTTATCCTCGAGTGTAGGTATGTTTTCCCTATTATCGTACAGATATCATTCAAAACGTAAAAAAGCACACTTGTGGGACGATGATCGATAGATTTAAGTTTTAGAGGGAGTTTAAAATCAATAAATAGTTATTATTTTAGCATTACCACCAGCAGTAGAAGATTTTGCCTTAAAAAAATCAAATAAAAAAAGACAAAAGAATCGTTTTTGGCATCGGAAAATAAGTAAAAAAAACAAAAAAACATTTCTACGATAACGAATCCGATACCCCTATAAGTTCCGATTTTTTCCGATTCTCGATTCCGATTCCGATTAATCCTCCTAACTTTACTTCATAACTTGTGTAGTTCGATTTGCACACACACACACACACACACACACACACACACACACACACACACACACACACACACACACACACACCAGAAAGAGCAGTTGGAAATAAGTCACACACTATCCACTATGAGTACGAAATTCCTACAGCTACATACCTAGGAAATGGGGCTATTAAGCCTTACATAGTGATATGGGACAAGAAGGAGAAAGTAGCAACCCTAATTGAAGTAAGCGTCTCCAGCGATGCTGGCCTTAACAGAACAGAGAGGGAGAAAATAACAAAATACCAACAACTTATGTACGACATAAAAAGAAACTGAAATCTTAAGAAGGTATCAATCATACGAGCCATTATATAAGCAACCAGGTTAATGAAAAAGAATTAAAAAGAAAATATCTGATGAATATACCCGGTGAACCAAGTGCAAATGAAATACAAACAATAGCACGTAAAGGGACGGTTAGAATCTTAAAAAGATCTCTCGGTTGGAGTAATTAGACTAATGGGAGAATGTTTGACATCCGGTAGAATGCGCCATCCCCAGGAAAACAAAGTGATAAGGAAATGAAAACAAAAGAGGGAAACAGCTAAAACTATATAAGGTTCGTATTGTAAGAATGGAGGCGAATTGGCAACTCATTAAAGGAGGACACTTAGAACAAATCTTTTTCCAATCATAAGGTGCGTGTGCTTTCCCGCCCAAATCTTGTCCGACAATTTTCTTTTTCAACGATATCAGGCGAGTCATCTCCAATCGTTAGTTTCGTTATTACCATTTTTCGAGACACGGTGCAGCTGCCGTGCAAATATGATCCGGCGAATTATCTGCGCTTCCTTTGTTTCTTCGCAAACATTAGCCGCATCGCATGATTACTAATCTTATCTTCGGACGATATAAAGGAAGAGAGATCGCCCACGCTCTATCCAGTAAACCAACTTCTCCGTTGTCGTCGAGAATAGTCCATGTCGCGCACACAGGCGCACAGCCCTATGTCGAGCATAGTGCGTCGGTTGGATAACACCCCACGGATGACTGATTTGTTTTTACGGCATATCAACCCTTTTCGGTTTAGTTAATCGACATTTTTGTCCAAGTTTTATATCTCAAGTTATGTATATCTTCAATATGGTTTGGTTTCATTAGTTGGTAGAGGTAAACGTTTTTTTTTTTATTATCTCCATTGGGAGTGGCGTATTTTGTGGAAGGTTTTTAAAAAAATGAAAGAAAGAAACCCTTTTTAAATTGTGTTTTGTGTTTTTCTCTTATTTTCCTCATATAAATTTGTAATTAATGGATTCCAAATATGGTTAAATTCCATACCAGGACGGCTTAGGGGATTGTTGCCATCCACCATATGTGCTGCTTTTTCCTTAGTTTTCAAACCCTCCATCTTTCTTCAATATCTAGTATTTTAACATCATCCCATATTGGGGAATGGGTGCCTTTTTTTTTCTCCATATATGGTCTGGTAGGGCTAATTTTTCAATTTCTATGATAGCTTTTCGCTGTTCTTCTAGTTTTACTTTGAGGAGGCGGCTTGATTCCCTTTGTAGAGTTTTCCACATTTACATTACATCTCATGAACGCAGTTTTTTGTCATGAGTTTTTCGGTCGGGGGTTTTACTCGTATAAGATGTTTTCGGAGAGTTGAGTTGCTCCTGACTACTGTCCTAATATCATACCGACTGCATTTTATTTTTAATTTTTCGGGTAGGCTTTTCGAGTATGGTCTGCAGACTGTGGTGGGTTTTATGTGAATTTTATGTTTTTGAAGTTTGAGCTAGATTTTCTGGAGCTGATGTCATGCTCTCTGGGTATTTTATTCAGTGGAGGATTATTCTTAGATTGGCCATCTCTTTTGATATGCAATGCTGTTATTACATATTGTCCTATTGTAGGTATTGGACTATGCCTTTCAATCAAAAACATTTTCTCTTCATCTTCTCCTAGGCTTTCCTCTGCCTCTTTCCTCTTCAAACATACTCTCAAAGCATAATTTTGACCGGCTTCTGGTTGATCGTTTGACATAGGCCAAAAATTTAAGGATTTTACTTTTGATTTTATCAGAGAGGGTAGGGAAGTAGTTTGAGGGACGGTAGAATATTTCGTTTTTTTTTTCGATTAGGCGATGTGCCGTAATGAAACGCATTAAATTATTTCGAAACACCTCAATGCGATTGGCTAGCTGTTTAGTCCATGTGATACAATGAAGACCATATAAAACTACCGGGAGGACATAAATTAGATAAACTTTTTCTTTTAACAGTTATCGGCACCCTTTTTTGATTTTAGAATGGTGCTGGGGAGCAGTAAAACCCAGTCCGATTACATGTTTCAATATCGTCTCGTGATCACTGGAGAAAGTCAGTTTATGCCCTAAATAAATGAATTGCTGATTGGTTGTTTGTGTTTTACGGCATATCAACTCTTTTTAGGCTATTTAATGCCAAATTCAGTCAGTTTGAAAAAATATATATTTTAATAAGATATATTTGTTTTTTTTTAAAGTCAGTTTTTATTTAACCCATAGTTGGGACCTTAACAGGTACTACCACTCCGGGTCAGAGTGGACCTGGGAGAATGGGAATTAAGGGGTGGCTCCACACTCTCCAAAGCCCGCAAGCTGGGGCCTCACCATCAGATATAATTTAAGGTCATATCCAGGACCTAAATGAATTGGGTGACGTGTTTGATGGGTTTACTGTAAACAGCAATGTCTAACATGTACATACATGAAAAGCTTTGTGTGCTGTTTTGTTTAAATGTCTGCGTTCAGCTGCGCGCATAATTATGAGGCAAGGGTTGCGCACTCCTCTTACCACACCTCTCCTGAATAGGCATTGTTTGAGTCCAGTGGCAAAGAGAAGTCCAGGACGACTGGAAACAATGGCGAAGTAAGCAAAGAGCACATACAGCGCCTGGAAATCCCAAATGGTCACCAATTGAGTACTGACCAGGTTAAACGTTGCTTAACTTCGGTAATTTGACAGGAACCCGTGTGTCAATATGATTATGCAGTATTAACTGCCCACTGTTTAGTTTATTGTATTTTCATGAGCAGTTTTAAATATTAGATTGAAACTGGAGAATCACCATCATATAAAAAAAGGGAACCTTCGGGTCGCCGTCGATTACGTGTTATATGTTATTTTATTTAAATCACATTATTTAGTAAGACACCCGAAGAGGATCAACAGGAGGTGGTAGTAGGAAATATAAAAGCTTCTCCATTCTCTTTCATATCGTTATTTTCATGGTATTCGTGCTCGATTGAACTTCAGTCTATGGTCCCCCCCCCCGAAAAACATTCACAACAAACACGACAACCACTGTCAACAATCTGCACTACTCTCCATCTGCACCTACATATAAACGTAAATTCCATGAACAAAGTTTATTTACTAGAACTGTCAGCCTGCGGAACTCTATATCACAAGGCTTCTTTCCAGCTTACTACAACATGATCGTTTTCAAGTTCAGTGTAAGCAAGTTGAGCCGTCCTCTTAAATAATCAAATTCTATACAATTTCCATCATTATCCATCATTACGATGTTGTCTGACCGACCTCCTGACACTCATTGACCATTATCTTCCAGTGATCTTCGGGCCTTGATAAGCAGTGACTCTCTTGTACAAAAATCTAACGTCGACGAAGATGTGAATGAATTCATGCGCACGTCGATATCCTTCTACACACAGTGACCGTTGGATCTTTCTGGCCATGTATTTCTATATAGCAAAGGCGACTCAAACCTACGCCTCTATCGAAAGCAGCCTGTCAAAACAGCTCCGCAAAGCAGGCCTGTTTAGTGAAAAATGACGTCATGTACGTGGTAAGCGAACAAAATCTGTCGAAGCCTGTCTATAATGAATGCGTGTTAAAAGCAAAAACGTTAGAAAACATTATAAAATGCATTAAAGAAAAGAAAAATAATGATTACGATTTATACTGAATATTAATTGAAAGAATTAAAGAAAGATGAGAATTAATTTAAAAAGAAATGTGGTTTTTGCGTTAAAAGTAAACATATTACGTTGTTTCATGGATTTTAAAGGTGAAAATTATTTAATAATCATTAATTCTGCAAGCATTTTTTGCATGCTGCTGCTGATGATGATGATGATGATGATGGTGATGATCGTCCATCATTTTTGATGAAGACGACGAACATCACTGGTTTGTAGTTGATTGGGTTCAGTGGGTCCACGGATAACTCCCCAAGCACATGCGGGCTTGAAATTATTGTCCGCAGGTGGAGAACCTATGGTCAATGACTGTCGTTGAGGCGCTTGCTACCGTTGACTTGCGGAGTGTGCGTTTCCTCCTCTTCTAATCCAAACGGTTTTTCTCTGCTTCCATGAAACCTCTGTTGATCAAACCACGCCACACCCATCTGTTCTTTTCTAGTACCTCCCACGGTTCGGTATATATGCCTAAGGCTTTGAGAGACACCTTTAGATTGTATTTGAAGGGTTTCTTCTGGCCGCACCCCAATCCAATCCATCCAGCGCGGCTGCAGCCGAGACTGAACTCACTACACGAGTTTCCAGTGTAATTCAAATCTTGTCGGTAACTGAATACTTGATGCTTCGCCAGGACTATCAAGGGTATTTTGTTTTATTGTGACGCCATCACTAGATAGGGTGCCTACCACGGCTTAAGAAAGTCCCATCTATCCTTGAGAGAAGGATAGACTACGCCAGTTTCTCAACCTGGTATTTTACCTTGTGTATATACAGCGCCTTGCCTTCCCAAATGGTCACCCCCTCTGGTGCGGGCTAGGTTCAACGTTGCTTAACTTCGGTGATCTGGTGAGAACCAGTGTGTCAACGTGATTGTGCCGCATACACGCCTTTTTCTACTCGAAAGTTCACGATAAAATACCTGTTTTGTGAAGGCAACGTGTCCAGTTCAACGAACCTGGGACTTCTAAAGTAGTGTAAAGATGGTTGGTAGTTTGGCCCTTTCCAAAACATCATACAAAAATCGAACAATGCCAATATTTAAAAAAAAAAAAACACAAACAAACAAAAAACAGCAGTATTTTTTTTAAATACCAAACAATTACTAAATAAAAAATTAAATAATTTAAGAGAGAAATTACCATCAGCATATGTTTATATGTAGTGTGCAAACGTTCTTTTCGAAGTGCCTTGTTTATCTGCTTACGCGCGACATATTACCAACAGCTATGACGTCAGCAGATAAACGAAGTTTCTTGGACAGGCCTGCTTTACGGAGGTCGTGACTTTCCACGCACAACCCAGCCACATCTCCTGCGTAATTCTGACCGACATTTTCGACACACTGACGTAAGGATGCGATAACATCTCTCGAAGAGTTTCGTAATGTCGTGGCAGAAAATCAATAGTAATTTTCGTTTCGCCAATTTGAACATTATTAGTTTCTTGCTGTAACCGAACGAGACGGGGAGGTAGCATTTACTGACTGGCAGAGACACCTAATGCTGTTCAGGCAGTAAATTCGTAGATTGGAATATGATAGAATGCACTATTAAAAAAATGCTCACCGAACTATGGCGCCTGTAATATAGTACAAGCTTAAAAGACACCTCACCGGCAGACTTAAAGCATGTCTACGCAGAGTGTGATTTGAGACGGAGAATGTAGATTAATAAGAACGAAAATATATTTTCATAAATTAATTTTATATCTGTACTAGCATGGGTGCCCGGCGTTGCCCGGGTGTTTGGAGGTGTATGCTGAGCAAAAAAACAAAACAAAAAAAAAACGGTCAATATTATGACCCCTTAAAATTTATTGTTTTGGGATCAAATCAAGTTATTAAGTTAGATCCCTGTCCAATTAATCTATATCTAAAATTCCAAGTGTTTAGACCAGAAAATTGTCGGAGGAGTTTGGTAGAGTTCTCAATGGTCAAATCGTTGAACTTTGACCCCTTAGCGGCGAAATTTCTTGCCGAAAACGGATCACATAGATTTTCCCAAATCTCAGTACCCTGTATATCTAAGTTCGAGCATGTAGACTAAAAATTGACAGAGTTATTGCGTAGGAAAATGCACACAGACACACACATAGACACATACACACACGTTCACTTTTATATATATAATAGATATATACTAGCATTTCAGCTCGGTATTGCCCGGGTGTTTGGAGGTCTATGTTGAGCAAAAAAAAAAATAGTGGTAGTAGGAAGGCAGGCTCGAACCTGTACCGTGAAGGAGGAAAGAACGGGGAAAAACGTGACGTCTTTGCTGTTACGACCGCCGTCAAATCCGGAGTGACATAAGTTTAAATTAAGGCTAGACAATCGAAAAGAGGAGATGACTTTCGGAAATATTGGCGAAAAAAGCGACCCCTCCCTATATTGAGGGTGAAGGAATCAATGTTTTTAGCCAAGTTTTCGGTATTTGTCGTCTGAATGGTCGAACTTCACAACGATACTGATCTTGTGAAAATCCGTCACATCTGTCGAAAGTTTTAGGCAGACATGCAAACATATATGCATACAATTATATATTGGTAACTAAAAATTTTCAACCCAAACCGATTAAAAAGCTTGCCCTATTTCTGAATACCCTTTGTGTAAAATTTAAAATATTTAGACCAGACATTATCTGCCGGAGGAGTTTGGTAGAGTTCTTAAAGGTCAAATCGTTGAACTTTGACACCTTAACCGCCAAATTTCTGGCCGAAAACTGATTACAAAGATTTTCCAAAATATCATTACCCTGTATATCAAATTTCGAGTCTGTAGACTGAAAATTGACAGAGGTATTGTATAGGGAAATGTACACAGACAGACAGACAGACAGACAGACACTTTCACTTTTATATATAAAATAGATTCTTAATTTGTGATAATACTTTTCTGTAATTTTATCATATTCTGAAAAAGACATTGGCAAATAAAAAAGAATGCAACATTCAAACAATATTTATAAAAATAATGTATTTTAAATGTTGCCCATTTTCAGCTTCGCATATTTCTGCTCTTTCCAAAACATTATTCAGGACAGATTGCAGAATCTCTGGATTGCTATTTAACTCCCTTATTTCGTTCCTGATGTTTTCCTTCAATTCTTACAGGGTTTGGGGTTTGTTAATACAGATTCTTTCTTTAAGAAATCCCATCAAGAACTGACCTATGAAGACATGTTTGCTGCAAGGCTAAAAATTAAAACATGAACCAATATCTATTACGTTACGCATGCATACTCGTAATGCCGCCGATCTACTTTCACTTGGCAGATTCCATTTTTAATTTTCACTTTTGCGTCGATTATCCTCTACTAAAACGCAAATATAAAGTTTCGCATGGGTTTGAATAACCTGTATATTAAGTTTCATGTCTGTAAACCAAGCATTGACAGAGGAGTTTGGTAGGCAAAGTTTTTAAACACACACACACACACACACATATATATGCTTACATAAATATATATAGAGAAAGAGGTTTGTATTTACTATAACCTTTTTACGCAAATATTACGCAAGTATAAATCATGTAGAATATCTTCATGAATATAATTACACGTAATAGTAAATTAAAGATGATCAGTTCATAATAAAACCGAAAAAACTGATAGGGAATTAATTAAAATGAATGTTTAAAAGAATATGGACATTAGCTAGATCTTTTGTAGATAAATGCAATTCCACGGCCCATATATAACACAGTTGTATTATCTTTTTAAATAAATAGAAAAAGGGGTTTAACATAAATATCAAGACGCCCCTCCATAATACATTTATATATGTGTATATTCCTAATTACATATAGAGATTTCATAGAACGCTTGTAACCTAACTAATTGACCATTTCAATGTTCTTTGTTCAAACGTATTTTTTTTTTCTTTTTTTCAGGTAAGCCACAGAAATCATTTTGTTTGAATTGAAGAAAGAAAAATACACAAGGAAAGATAACAATCGTCTGAGGTAAAACATTAATTACTGTTTAAATTTAATTATTTTTTTAATTTAATTACTTAACACATTCAACATTCTTTGGATAATTATATTAATTGTTAATATTATTAACCACGCGATGGCGTTCTTTTATGAAATTCCATTTTCACATAATAACGAACAAAATAAATCCCATTTTCAAATATATATAAATAAATAAAATCAACGACCCTGGTGTCTAACTCTGCCCCGTGGGGAGGCATTGTAAATAGGAACAAAGAATACCGTTGCTGGGACATAACGGGTCACTTTGATAGGGGCTAGATTTATAGAAGCGAGGATGAAACCTAAGTGAAGAATTTGACAGCAATATATTTGTTCAGATTTCAAATCATTGAATCAAACGCCACTAAAACAGGTCGATGATTTTAAGCACCTTAGATTATTTATCGCATCCCCATTCCAAGACTTCAACATCAGAAATGATGATGACACGGTTTACTTCTAATGGTTTGAGCAAAATATCGGCATCACATCTCAGCAAAAACATGAGAAAATTTTGAAATCGATAACACAATCTATAATCTTCTGTGGTTCGGAAAAAAAGGACACTTTCAAAAAGGTTGGAAACAAGCCTGAATGGTGCATATGCCCCCCACCCTTTTCACGAGAGCCTAAAATCTCTGATGGAAGACCCATCCAACCAAACAGCAAATATATATGTTTCCATTAACATCCTCTATTGTCAAAGCAAGACATGTTCAGTTTGCAGACCATTGTTTTTAGAGAAGTGAATGAAGTCATTCCTTCCGTACCTCTGTGGAACCCTCCTACCCACTCCAGAAGTAGAATGCTCGAATATCCAGCCGCCATTGCAAGGGATACCAATATTGAGAGGCGGGATTTGGAAGCAGTCATGCAGGGCCATGATATATGGCGTGATCGTGTGAACTCTATAATCTCGACTACATTTACAATTCTACATGTTGGTGAGGTCGAAAATAGGGAGCATCCAATTATTTCCGAATCCATAGGAAACGAACTCTCTCTCTCACACACACACACACACGTACACACAGACAACGTTTTTTTTTTATTTAATAGTAGATATAATCTATATTATTTATGTTCAGCATATAAAAAGCCCAGGTAACACTGGAAAGTACTGTTGGTTATATTTATCATTCCCTGTTCTCCAACAAAAACTCGTGCTATCAGATCAGGTTGTCTGAAGATACTGGCTTTCTAACCTAAAATGCATCCAACATTGATGTTATTATGTATTTTCTTATTAGAATTCTTTGCGATGAGTAAATTGTATATTTATTTATTCATTTATTTATTTGCGGACGAAATCTTTATAGTTGTTGTTGTTTCACCACGTTTCGGCCAACTATTCCTCTGGCCTTCTTTGGGTAGTTAACCGCGACTTCGGGACCCGTGGCGCAGTAGACGGAGGCGTTGAATCTCTGCACTTTCAGGTGAGTATTATCTGAAGATAGCGGTTTAGAAAGCAGTCTAGAGGATTAGTTGTCCAAAAACGTGGCGAGACGACAACAACAACCATGGAAGGCAGTAATTACTAAGGATACAGCAAAGAGACTCAGCATTTCTATCCCGCCACGGTTAACCAACTGACAGAACGCCAGATAATTAGTTGGTCAAAACGTAGTGGAACAACAATAACTGAGGATAACAGATGAAGACGAGGATAACAGTCCGCAATAAAATGAATACACAAATTCTGAAGCATCTTCTAAAAGGATTCAAAAAAATATAAATAAAATAACACATGAATCAGCATGCATTATTTTGTGTAGAATTTTTCTTTTTAGGTGATCATTTAAAAACTAGACCTTTTTATTTTTAGGTGTTTATTAAAAACTAGACCTTTTTCTTTTTAGGTGTTTATTAAAAACTAGACCTTTTTCTTTTTAGGTGTTTATTTAAAAACTAGACCTTTTTATTTTTAGGTGTTTATTTAAAAACTAGACCTTTTTATTTTTAGGTGATTATTAAAAACTAGACCTTTTTATTTTTTGGTGATTATTTAAAAACTAGACGTTTTTATTTTTAGGTGATTATTACAAACTAGACCTTTTTCTTTTTAGGTGTTTATTTAAAAACTAGACCTTTTTCTTTTTAGGTGTTTATTTAAAAACTAGACCTTTTTATTTTTAGGTGTTTATTTAAAAACTAGACCTTTTTCTTTTTAGGTGTTTATTTAAAAACTAGACCTTTTTTCTTTTTAGGTGTTTATTTAAAAACTAGACCTTTTCCTTTTTAGGTGTTTATTTAAAAACTTGACCATTTTATTTTTAGGTGATTATTTAAAAACTAGACCTTTTTATTTTTAGGTGATTATTAAAAACTAGACCTTTTTATTTTTAGGTGATTATTTAAAAACTAGACCTTTTTATTTTTAGGTGATTATTAAAAACTAGACCTTTTTATTTTTTGGTGATTATTTAAAAACTAGACCTTTTTCTTTTTAGCTGATTATTTAAAAACTAGACCTTTTTATTTTTAGGTGATTATTTAAAAACTAGACCTTTATATTTTTAGGTGATTATTTAAAAACTAGACCTTTTTAATTTTTAGTGTTTATTTTTATTTTTAGGTGATTATTTAAAAACTAGACCTTTTTAATTTTAGGTGTTTATTTAAAAACTAGACCTTTTTCTTTTTAGGTGTTTATTTAAAAACTAGACCTTTTTTCTTTTTAGGTGTTTATTTAAAAACTAGACCTTTTCCTTTTTAGGTGTTTATTTAAAAACTTGACCATTTTATTTTTAGGTGATTATTTAAAAACTAGACCTTTTTATTTTTAGGTGATTATTAAAAACTAGACCTTTTTATTTTTAGGTGATTATTTAAAAACTAGACCTTTTTATTTTTAGGTGATTATTAAAAACTAGACCTTTTTATTTTTTGGTGATTATTTAAAAACTAGACCTTTTTCTTTTTAGCTGATTATTTAAAAACTAGACCTTTTTATTTTTAGGTGATTATTTAAAAACTAGACCTTTTTATTTTTAGGTGATTATTTAAAAACTAGACCTTTTTAATTTTTAGTGTTTATTTTTATTTTTAGGTGATTATTTAAAAACTAGACCTTTATAATTTTAGGTGTTTATTTAAAAACTAGACCTTTTTATTTTTAGGTGATTATTTATGAACTAGACTGTTTTTAAGGTGATTATTTAAATCTAGACCTTTTTTTAGCCCGTTAAAAAGAAGTCATAGCCTGTTGATTTAGAATGAGTGTTCTATGTCGAATTGATAGTTAATTATGGTTAAATTTTTGCATCAAATAAAAATTCCTATAATTTTCTATAATACCATAATATCTACTTCCCTGCACCTTATCTTAACAAAGTATTATAATCCGAATAATATTACATGTTTACGCTATAATCATTTACAAATGATAAAAAGAATCAAAAGAATAAGACATGAACCAACATTTTTGTATTCATTTTTTTGCAAACTGTTATCCTCATCTTCATAGTTGTTGTGTGGCAACGTTTCGGCCAACATCTTCTGTCATTCTTCAGGTAACCGTGGCGCAATCAACAGAAGCGTTGAGTCCCTACAGTTCCAGGTGAGCATTGCCTGAAGATAGTGGATTCAGTCCTATCTAAAGCAGGCCAGAGGATTAGTTGGTCAAAACGTGGCGAGACAACAACTATTGAAGGCAGTAATTACTGGGGACACAGTTAAGAGACTCAGCATTTCTCTCCTGTCGCTGGTTAACCACCTGAAGAAGGCCAGAGGATAAGTTGGCCGAAACGTGATGAAACAACAACTGTGAAGATGAGGATACCAGTCTGCAAATAAATAAATAAATAAATAAATAAATAGAAAAATAAATAAATAAATAGAAAAAATACATAAATAAATAGAAAAATAAATAGAGAAAAATAAATAGAAAAAAATAAATAAATAAAAATAAAAAATAAATAAATAAAAAATAAATAAATAGAAAAAAATAAATAAATAGAAAAAAATAAATAAATAGAAAAAAAATAAAAATAAATAAATAAATAAATAAATAAATAAAAATAAAAATAAATAAATAAAATAAATAAAATAGATAAATAAAAAATAAAAAATAAATAAATAAATATCGATGTTTACTTTTCCTTTCTGTTTGCAAAACTCAATCATGTTCTGCAAAGTCAGAAACGAAAACAACAATTTTCCTCTACAACCAAACCAAACACAATGAACACATATTTCAAAACATAAAGAATTTGAAGCATAAAAACATTTACCAAAAATTACAGATTCAGCATTAAATAGTTGACGTGCCGTGAAACAAAACAACCAAACCAAACACCACACATAAATATTTAATGATATAAAAGAACCTTAAAAATAAATCCTTTTTCCAAATTTCTGGATTCGACATTAAATGACCCGAAGAGGGTTGATATGCTTAAAAAAAAAACAACAAAAAAACACACACACACACACACACACACACACACACACACACACACACACACACACACACACACACAACCAGACCCGACAAAGATAGGTTTTAGCAAAACCTAGTTGATTTATAATTAATAACAACCTGGCTAGCCGTTACGTGGCCAGATACCGTTCTGTCTTGAACAGGAGAGTACATAGGGTTTGGGGCATGACTCTAAAGATACCTCTCTAGCCTTTCCTTTCTTCCATAGAAATGTGATTGAGAAACGTCAAGTGGCGAGTGGGGCGCAGTGGGGGAGAGGGTGTGGAATCTTTCTTATTCTGTTAGTGATGCGAACGACGGATCCGCTGGAATAGAAACGATCTCCACTCGACTAGACAAAGAATCATTCACAGTGCAATAAGCGGCACTGGTCCGGGTTGAACCACTCATTTTTACGCATAACCCCACCACTGAGACAACGCGTTTAAACACGGTAGGATATTGACGTCTGTGTAACGAGTTATTATTGCAACTATTTCTTCTTTGTTTTTGCAAGCTCCGCCAGTTTCATAAAATAAAAACGAAGATGAGGATGTCAATAATGATTATTAATGCAGACAAGAATTTATTTTGGATAAGGCAGAATGGAAGAATATAATTTCAATATAATGAATATTATATATATATATATATATAGAGAGAGAGAGAGATAGAGAGAGATAGTCTGTTTATCATACAAACATTATGGGTTACATATGTGCATACATGTTTCAGTGGAATCCCAATTCAAGGATAACACTTCATCAGATCAAAACAAGAATCGATATTGAAATTGGAGTCAAAATTACATTAGTTTTATAAAATATTTAGGTGTGGTTTACGTTCTGGGAAAAAAGTGGGTTGTATACCTTGTGAATGTGAGCAGTAGGAGTTTTGGAGGGAGGTGTGCTGAAGTAATAAAGTAAGGGTGAGGGAGGAGGGGGATTTCGTGTAGTGAAGATTTAGCAGTGAAGAGTATTCTCTTAACTTGGCGGCTATTTATTGGCCTAAGCTTTCGTTTTGATCTGAAGTAATATTATACTCTTATCATCATTACTTTCATATCTTAGGTTTTTATCGTTGTTTTTTCCTTTTCCGGTTGTGACTTTATTTTCCCATTGCCAAGTTTTATTTATTTATTTATTAATTTATATAATTTTTATTTATTTTATTTATTTTATTTATTTATTTATTTATTGTTTTTTTTACTGTATTCCTCGCTTTTTCTATCCGTTCATTTATTTCTAGTTTTAAAATTCTTTATTTATTCATTTTTTTTGCTTATTTATAAAATATATGTCCATACGGTCAAATCAACAGTTAGTTGAGTATATATATTGGCTTATTTATGTGATTTAAATAAACGTAGTATACTAGTAGTTATATTTTCTTCTGTACTACGGGGCCTGAGGTAATTATTGTGCCAAAGGTTTTTATATCTATGTACAAATTTAATTTTGATGGTTCTCATTCTTTCATTTAGATTATTTATCCTTTCCACAATGCTAGAATATGTATATATTTGATAGGTTTATATGCTTCTTTTTTAGGGTTAGGTTCTTCAGACGATACACACGCAAATAGGTGCATAATAGTACATATTTATCTATATTTTTGAAGTATTTCCTTCCTTGAGTTCTATAGTTCGAGTGCTTAGTTATCGTTTGGGGTCAATTATGTGGTTGGTATTCTAATATAACGCTTCTTTACCATAATACTTCTCGTAGGTATATATCAATATTCCAATTACAAGCGTGTTAGACCCATAGATTATTTTAGTTAATCGTTTTCAGGTGTTTAATTATTAATTATGCAAAGTGTGCTCACTTTTATCCGGTTGGTAGCAAATTGTGTTTCTGCTCGTTTAGTATTTTCGTTCGTATTAAACGGTAGCGCTTGCGATGGTGTTGACGGGTCACGAGAGGATTGCTCCTTCCTTAATTTACTGCTAGCCTTTTCTTCGACGCTTTTCGGTGAGTGACATTATTAATTAGAGGTTTATAGTAAGTATAATTATTAATTTGTGGTGTATCGGGGCTATTCTGTATCATTTCAACTCTTACCTTGGTTCTTTTATTAATTAATTAAGGTATTGGGAGTGAATGGATTATGAATTGTGTTGTTACTACTATGGAGGATCGCTATTCGCTTTTGTGCAACTTATTTAAATCGTAGCCACCCAT
>NC_136503.1:77573829-77586329 GCF_053919585.1 Euprymna scolopes
TGTACCGATAGGCCAGTTTTTTTATTTAGGGACAAGTATGTATTACCGTTTACTGTCACGTGAACAGTGTTTCCAATTTAGCGGTTTTCCTGCTAGATCTGGAGATTTCGTTTGCAATCTAGCGGGAAATTCTCGAAAATCTGGAGATATTTGGCACCCACACACCCGCAATTTTAGATTAAAAAATAAAGAAAAGCGCCTGAAAATACTTTAACACATAAAATAAACTCATACATGTTAGTAAAAAACAAGTAGCATTTATTGCCTTTGGTAACAATTATTTAATGTATTATTCATTTTGTTATTCACCTCTTTTCGGCTTACCATTCTTAAATCTCGCTATAAAATCGATTTTTCCAAGTACATTTTAGGTGGGGGGGTATTCCAACCTCCGAAGTTTAGTTTTAAATACGATCTAAGCAACCCCTCTTAATTTAGAAGTATTTAGTTGAAAATTGTAAAAAGCAAGAGACAACAGCAAAAAACAAAACAAAAAACTTATACCAATACAGTAGAATTTAATTATCTACCAACCTAAATATTTCAACATGCTAAAACAAAGTTTTTTTTGTTTTTTTATTTTTATAATTTCAAAATATGTTGCACCATTATTGTGATGTTTATTTGCAGTGTATTTCAATTTAACTTTTATTAAAAAAAGTTTGAGTTTATGATTTGTTTCTTGCAAAAAAAAATACCCTCTCTAAAAAACAAGGAAAACTAGCTGATAAAATTTGTAAGCCTTCTGGGGAGCTAACCGCTTCAATATAATTCCAGAAATATATAGTGAGAAAACACGGAACATTTTATATATTGAATATACTATATTTATAAATTTTTTATGGTAGGAAGTTAAAATATGGATTTTTTTTTGGGGGGGGGATAAATTTTCTCGACATTTCTTTCTCCTGATGTCGCGGGTTTTTTTAAATCTCAGTTGCTAACACTGCATCACGGAAAGGATATTTTGGTCTCAACACTACGGGCTTAATATAAACAGAATGTGTTTACATTATCGGTAAATTTTCAATGGGTTTAATCACATGATTATTGATAATGTAACCATGTGATTGAAATTTAATTTAAATTAACCACACGTGGTCGCTTTCCTATCAAATATTCATCGAAAAATGGTAGATACAGACAAAATGAATGCCGACGCTCAAAGTGTCAAACACTTTGACCCCTCCCTTTACTTAAAAATTCACTAAAAATCAGAAAATTAACCAATTTTAATGAAAATCTCAGTATTTATCAAATAATGATCGCAGAATATAATGAATGAATTATTTTGACTTAACTCTAAGTGAAAATGTTTTATTTTGTTTAAACAAAAACTACATTTACTAAAGTTATGGTTTTCAGTAGTAAATAAAAAACGCAAGAATTTATTTTTGCTTTTTTATATAAATAAGGCATCGTAATTTGTAACAATAAAAAATAATTTTTACAGGAACATTACGAAAAAAGCCCCTAAAGTCCGTATTAATCAATTCGATATAACTCGAAGAAAAATTAATTTCTCGCATACTATTCAGGAAATTAAAGATTCAATTAGATTCCTATTTCAGTCACCTAAACTATTTAGGGTGAAATGAGTTTAGGAATTTATAGCTAAACCTAAATATTTATATTTTTTTTGCTTAAAAAAGTAGCATTAATACAGTAAGTTTGGTAAAATTTGCATAGAATGCTCTGCTTTGCGGTTGTTGTAAAAATGGAACGGAAATTTGAATTTCGTTCCCTTTTAAATTCGGTACATTTTTACATTACGTCCAACTCATCGTTCACATTCGACGCGTCAACTTTTATAGCTTTTCGGGTATGCTGGCAAGGTTAGGGTGTCTATTCCGAAAGCCGTTCTTAACATGGGTAGATTGGTAGGTGTGTCAGAAATTTCGTGGAAAATAGTGAATAATTCCACCCCGACTTTCCAAGCTTATAACTACTCGAAAAATGTAACCCAAGCCCTAATTTCTTTTCAGTTAAAGGAGCAAGGACCAAGGTTTCATTAAAAAAAAACCCAAAAACAAACAACGTGTTTTTTTTTAAAGGTTTTAAACTTCGGACTTTATAGGTAAATTTCTAAAAAACACTACTTTTTTGTTTTAAATTTGAATATATTATTTCTTGACCTTTTCTCTTCAATGTGTGATATGTAACACTTTGGTGAGTAAATTATTTACTTTTTAATAGACATTTCAAAATGGGAGGCGTGAATTATTCGACCCCCTGTCTTTTCAAGCTTATAACTACTCGAAAAATGTAATTGAAGCCCTAATTTTTTTTCAATTAAAGGAGCAAGAACCAAGGTTTCATAAAAAAACAAAAGAAAAAACAAACAACTTGGTTTTAAAAAAAAGGTTTTAAACTTCGAACTTTACAGGTAAATTTCTAAAAAAAACACTATTTTTTTGTTTTAAATTTGAATATATTATTTATGGACCTTTTCTCTTCAATTTGTGATATATAACACTTTGGTGAGTAAATTAATTATTTACTTTTTAATAGACACTTGAAAATGGGGGGCGTGAATTTAAATTGGAAAGAGCATAAAAATTCACATTGACCCTGAAAATGTAAAAATAGAATCAATAGAAACATTTTGATAGATTTTTAAAGTTTAAAAATTGAAAAATATTTAGTTTGTAAAATTCATTACTGTTTAAAAAAAAATATTTCTATTACTTTTAAAACAACGTCAATAGTTTATTTTGGAAGTATAATCCATAAAGAAAATAAACAACCCACTTTAAAAAGAGAAATTACGAGTTTTTTATATTTCATTCGCAGTTTTGTGATAGGGGTGTCAAAAATTCCTACAAAAATTCTGATACATCTATTAGATTGGAGTGTTTATTCGTTGTAAACGTACCCGAGAACCTATAAATGTCGACATTTCCAATGTGAATGTTAAGCTGGACTTATGTAACAAATAACATAAAGATATACCAAACTGACTTTTTCGTTTAAAAATAGAATTATTTCTCTTTCGTTATTAACTTTTTTTTTTTTTTTAATATTTTATGTTTTATATACATAAAGTAAAATTGTTGAATGTTACTGTTTTGATTATATTCGTTTGAGGGGGGGGCACAATTAAAAAATTAAGAAAGATTAAAACGGAGCGAAATTTAAGTTTCTGTTCCATTTTTACAACAACCGTAAAACAGCGCATACTCAGCAAGTTTTATCGTAATTTATAAGCATAATGTTGAAACACTAAATCAATATTTTATTTATTTTTTTACATAATTAATGATAGAAGTATTTTTCTTTTTATTTTCTGAACATCTGTTAAAAATAAAATAATTTGTACATTCTCTTGAAAAAAAGAATCAAACTTTTCTCTACTTTCACATAACTATTTACAGTGTTCATGTAAAGCATTCATCTGTTCTTTTTATAATAAAAATTCCGTTTTCAAAAAGAAACGTTTACTGCCAAATTTCTTTTAAAACAAAAGTGCAAGTTTTCCTGAAAAAAAACTTTCACCTAACAATTTATGGTAAAAAATGAATCTTTTTTTGGGGGGGAAAAATAACAACTTTTATTGATTAAAAAAATTGCAAAAAATAATAAAAGTAAATGAAAGAACAAAATGCAATTTTTCTTGAGGAATGTGTTCCATTTTAACAAACTGAGCCACAGCAACGCGTGGCCGGGTACAGCTAGTATATATATATATATATATATATATATATATATATATATATATATATATATATATATTATTATTATTATTATTCGCGGTGTGTGTGTGTGTACGTGCGTGCGTGTGGATGTACGCTTTTGTGTGTGTGTGTGTGTGTGTGTGTGTGTGTGTGTGTGTGTGTGTGTGTGTGTGTGTGTGTGTGTGTGTGTGTGTGTGGATGTGGATAATCGTGTTTTATCATGCTGGCAGAAAAATATGTAGTAACGGAGTCGTTGACGTGAATAGAGAAGAGCGGTGAGTGAGGAACGCAGAGTGCGGAGCGCCGAGTGAGAATGAGTGAGTAAGTCAATTCGTTGTAGTATTTGTCGCGACGTTAGGAAAGAAGGTATAGGAAATGAAATCCTTCTTGGAGCTTTGATTGGTTGGGAAGTGCACTCTTTTGTCACGTTAATTCCTGAGTCACTACGTCCGCCGAACAAAACGCATTTTAAGTTTTGTTCCCCACAGAATTTGCGTGGGCGTATTTTTAAAAATCTTTGCCCCTCTGAAATTTATCTTATATTGCTTTACCTGCACTCGGCCACTTCTATCATATTTAGCCTCAACGAGAAACGTCAATGCTGACCGGCTTTTCCACGATGCTTATCAAAGAAATTCCTGCCGATCATAACGCGCAGATCTTTACTCTGATCCAAACTTCTTTCATATTCGTTTGATCTAACATTTTTTTTAATTGTTTTATAAGTGTTATATGGCAACGCCAATCGCAATTAATAGACATGTGGCCTTCTTAACTTATCTTTACATTTACATAAAAGTAACTTTGTTTGCCTGTCTGTGAGTGAGTGTGTGAGTTTGTTCCCTATGGACTCGAAAACAGTTGGGCCGATTTTTATGAAATGTTACACAAATGTACCTTACGTATCTGGCAGTGCTCGTAGATAAGGTTTTTATCGGAATGTCTTCAATGCGCATTGATGATCGATAATCGAAATAATCCGATGAAAGGAGGAACAGGAGGTTTTGACCAAAGTTAACACCTTACACAACCTAACATTACAAGTGCATCTGAGAAGTTTTATTACCACACAAGCTGAAAGGCACGTCATATAAAATCAACAGTAAGTCCTTTGATGTGACAGGGGTGCATTGGAAATTAATGTTTCTGTTTAAAGAACACAATTGAATCATGATACTTGACTTTTTATTTTAAACTGATATTCAAGCCATTATCACCGCACAAACAGTAAGGCCAGCCATGTAAAATAAAGAGTAGGTTCGTTGATTTGACAGCGAAATATTTTTTCTGTTTAGAACACAAGTGAACCATGATACCGGACATTTGCATATTCAACCATTGAAGCCATTATCTATAAAAATAATTTTCTCTACATTTTTTTTTCAAAGGAGTTACCACTTATAAAGTTCCGAATGTCACTTGAAAATGAGGGTTAGCAAATATGCGGACAACAGCGGAGTAATCGTTAGTATTAGGGATTTGGTATACTCTGATTATTTAGAGGACAGCTCAGCAAGAACTTATTTACATTGGTCCTGGAGACGACCATAATATAGTCAGCTGGAAAGCAGTCCAGCGAAGCGGAGTTCCACAGGCGGACAGTTCTAGGAAAGAATCTTTGTTCATGGAATCGATAGAGAGTGGAGGAAATTGTTGATAGTGGTTTAAGAGACGAGTGTTCTTTGCGAAAGTTTGACGATGGGGATCGTACAGATACTGTTTATTTATATCGTTGTTTCATTTTACTTCAAAGTACTCAGGAATCAAGGGACCCCGATACCCGGGGCTCACACTTGATCTCTATTTGAGATACATGAATATTCGAATGTTCCATTAAAGTTGTCTTTTGCCTCTCAAACACTGAGTTTTTTTTTTGCATGGAGATCACCACTTATCAAGGCCTAGAAGCCACTCGGGGATAAGGGGTCATTGTGTGTACAGTAATCAATGGGATAGTATCGTAGTAATAGTTAGTTGATAAGGTGTAATTACTTAAGGGGGCGATTCATCAGGAATTTGTTTATGTTGGACTTGAAGACATCCAAGTTAAAGTCAGGAGGGAAACAGGCAAGCGACAGAGAGTTCCACAGACGTGCAGTTCTAAGAAAGAAGCTTTGTTCATGGAATCCACGTTTTGATTTAGGCTCAGATAAAGAGTGGGGAAAATTATTGACAGTGATTTCAGCTAGACGGGTGTTTTTCGTGAAAGATTGGCGATGGGGGGACCAGAGATTGGAGCTCAGACGAGCACTTGGCATGGAAATAACGATAAAACAAAGATAGGCTCGCAACATCTCTTCTATAGGAGAGAGGTTGCAGGGAAGAGAAAAGGGCATCCCCCACTAAGCCACGAAGTCTATTTTGTACTCTGTCAAGGCAGGATAGGCTGTTTTTTGCAGCTCCTGCCCAGATATGGCAGCATTATTCCATCCTTGGACGTACTTGGCTTTTATATTAGTTAGTAAAGAAATATATGAGTAAAGAAGCATATGTGTAAAGTGTATGAGTTAGTAAAGAAATTTGAAACATAATTTTCCTCTTCCCAATTGACCATTTAGATAAGTTGTCGTATATCTTTCTTGTTGTATCTTAGTCATACTGGATTCCACGGCATGAACTTCCTTTGTCTTGAGGAGTATCAAGCTTCGTGCTGTTACTTGAGGTAACATCACGTGAAGAAGGTGTACCATTTCTCGTAAAAAACACTATGGGTTAGCCCTGCTGGGGAGATCTTATTTGGACCGCGAATACAATGTGATTTTGAATATTTAGTCAGGGTTTACTTCTAGGGAAAAAGTATACTCATGCCAGGTTGTCGAGGAAAGCGTCTAGTAAGCATTCAAGTTCTAAAAAGACGATTTTACTTTAAAGAAGGTCAATCAACATTTGTTCTTAATGGTTGTAAGTGGCGCAGAGAGCAAGTGAAGTTATATACAATATAGAACATAATGCACTTATACTATGGATTTTCTAAATATACTTTATCTATCTATCTATCTATCTATATATCTATAAAAGTGAACGTGTCTGTCTGTCTGTCTGTGTGTCTGTGTGTCTGTCTGTCTGTCTGTGTACATTTCCCTACGCAATAACTCTGTCAATTTTTAGTCTATAGACTCGAAATTTGAAATACCGGGTACTGAGATTTGGGAAAATCGATGTGACGGGTGTCAGCCAGAAATTTGGCTGTTAAGGGGTCAAATTTCAACGATTTGACCTTTAAGAACTCTACCAAACTCCTCCGACAATTTTGGGTCTAGACACTTGAAATTTTAGATTTAGGTTCCTTGAACCTGGATCTAACTTAATAAAGTGATTTGAGCCCGAAACAATAAATTTTAAGGGGTCATCAAAGGGGTCAAAGTTAAAAAAATTGACCGTTTTTTTTGTTTTTTTGTTTTTTTGCTCAGCATACACCTCCAAACACCCGGGCAACGTCGGGAACCCATGCTAGTATATCTATAAAAGTGAACGTGTCTGTCTGTCTGTGTGCGTATCTGTGTACATTTCCATACGCAATACTCTGTCAATTTTAAGTCTACAGACTCGAAATTCGATATACAGGGTACTGAGATAAGGAAATATCTTTGTGAGAAATTTTCGGGTAGAAATTTGGATGTTAAGGGTTCAGAGTTCAACGATTTGACCTTTGAAAACTCTACCAAACTCCTCCGACAATTTTGGGTCTAAACACTTGAAATTGTAGATATAGATTCCTTGAACATTGATCTAACTTAATAACTTGATTTGAGCCTAAAACAATAAATGTTAAGGGGTCATAATAGGGGTCAAAGTTAACAAAATTGACCGCTTTTTTCCTTTTTTTTTTTTTTTGCTCAACATACACCTCCATACACCCAGGCAACGCTGGGCTGAAATGCTAGTATATCTGTAAAAATAATTTATATTTTTGGTGAATGTTATTAATTGTGGATTAAATCAAATATAAAAATAATATACCACTATAAATGCAACAATAAAATAATGATAACGTTATGTGTTGAGCTGATTAATCGGAGTCGAAATGAAAAATTGGAAAAATCAGAACTTTTGAGGGGTATCGGAATCGGAAAAATTGAGCTTAATTTCCGATTCGCCATAGCGATTATTTTTAATTTAATTTGTTGTTTGAAACATTTTTTTCATCGTTCGTAGATAAGAGATTCCTTCAATAAGTTTCCAGACATTTCTTCTTTTTTGTACAGACATTTAAAATCATCTTAGACACTTGAAAACTCAGTATGTTATTGCTATACATCTTATGCGATAACTGACCGATTTTTATGATTTTATGTTCAAATGGTCAGCTATCTCAGGAACTGAGATACACCCTACTAAACCCTAATTGTCACAGCTGGTGAATTTCAAAAAAATGCAATCTGAACGTGAGGACATTTAGTAGAACGATATGCAATAAAATTCTTATTTAATCTTGAAAAAAAAATGCCATAGAAACGTAGGAAATGCTTCAAACTGCTTTTGGACTGTCTTGGGTCAACCGAGCATCAGTTTTTAAGTGGCATAAGAGATTCAAGGAAGGCAGGGAGTCTGTGAGAAATGGTGACAGGTGTGGGGGAGTGTAAAAAACTCAGAACACCAGAATTGGTTGACCAAATAAATAATTTAATGGATAAGGACCCTATTATGTCTATAGAGACAATAAGTGCACAGTTTGATGTCAGTGTGGGAACTGTACACACAATTATTCTGCTGTTTGTCCAAGATGGTCATAAAAATAGTTCCTCATCCTCCCTATAGTGCAGACCTTGCTCTCTGTGACTTTTGGGTCATTCCCGAAACTCAAGGAAAATATTAGAGGCTATCGTTATGAGTAGATTAAAGAGGCTGTGATGAGGATTATTGACACGCTCACACAAGAGGACTTCCATGAGACGTTCCAGAAGTTGTTGGAACGGTACAACAAGCGCATTGCGACCGGAGGAGATTACTTTGAATGGGACTAGAGTTTCGTGTGTGTACTATCAATAAAAGGGTTCATACGAAAAAAGTCTGGAAACTTATTGAAAGCACCTCGGATTAAAAAATGATGAACATTTATTGATGCTAAAAACTAAATTTCATGGATCATAATAACGAATTTAGGTAAAAAAAAAAATATGCCACTGGAAAAATTGATGAATAAATCTGTGATACTCCTTCGGAATTTTGCAAAATATTTGAATAAAAAGATAGTTAGAAAGATACACTCGTGTAACTTACGCACCCCTAAGTGTATTATTACTTTTAGGAAAAATATATGCACACATTCCACGGGTTTTTACGGTAATCTGAAAATTAAAAAATTATGTATTAAATATTTAAAACATCTGAAAACAACTAGAATCATTAATTGCGCCGGAATCGGGAATTTAGAAAACTCTGTAATTGTATCGGAATCTGAAATTTAGAAAACAATCGATAATTGCAGCGGAATCGTGAATTTAGAAAACAATCGGTAATTGTATCGGAATCGGGAATTTAGAAAACAATCGGTAATCGTATCGGAATCGGAAATTTAGAAAACAATCGGTAATTGTATTAGAATCGGAAATTTAGAAAACAATTAGCAATTGTATCGGAATCGGATAAATATTGGAATCGTCCCATAACTAGTAACTTTATTTTTTGTATTACGAGGTACGTTTCAAAATTAATGGCTCTTACTTTTTATTTCGCCTGAATGGATCAGATGGGGATCGCACATTACGTTGTTATTATAACTAAACTTATTCATGACCCGAAAGTTTCATTTCTCTGTTGCAGATATTGATGTGCATCAGAAGCAGAGATGCGTCATTGAATGCCGACAAAAAAAATCAACCTATCAACATTCACCGGTGCATATTCAACGTTTACGAAACCGATGCAATTGATGTCAGAACAGTTAGGAGATGGGTTCGTCGATTTCAGAGGGGCGGCAGGGATATAAGTAACAAAGCGCGCTCCAGACTTTTACGACCGAGGCATCAAAAGAGGCTGACAAAACTGCATTGGGAATGGTGGTGACTATGTAGAAATATAAATTTTGGAGCGCGTTTTAATCGTATCGCTCCCGACTTTGAAGCTCTTCAACGTTTTAGTTTTTTAGTTAAAACATAAGAAGGCCTTACATTTGGAACGACCATCGTATAAGAAACTTTTTCCTTTAGACAAATTAAAAGAACAGAATATATTCAGATGTATGACGTTTAACATGGTATTAATTAATTGAGAGTTCAAGCGGTAAGCTTATTTGAACCACTCTGTTTGTAAAGCTTAAAATGGGTCGCTGACAATGGCTATTGTTCAGGCATTATGTAACGTGCAACTCATTAAATACACCGTAAGCAGACAAACAAAAGCGAGCGTTTCGTATTCGATTATTTTAGTCCATCAATTTGCCTTCATGTTATATATTTATTCATTTTTGATTCTTTTATTTTCACTTTGTTTATTTACGATTACAAAGTATTGTTCTTTTTGCACCGAGTACACTGACCGCCATTTTGTTTTCTCTTCAATAAAAATCACACTGTGTTTTTACTTGCTCTGGGGAATATTAGGTTGGTTCAAAAGTTTTTTTGCTGATTTAAAAATGAAAAACTATTTTTGAAACGCTTTGTCCATAAAAAAAAGACCGCTTTGCTCTCTATAAGTTGATTTCATTTGTCAACAAGTTTATAAATGCTTCGCTTGTAAGATTCTTTAGGTTTTTATGTGAAATATGAATCAAACTCATATTCAATCTCCTTTCCTGATGTTCAACTAAGGTCATCTACATATATTAGTTTTGTAGTTTTGAGTGATAATCCAAGTGAGCTAAGTCAAGAGATTATAGAGGATGGAGCAAGATTTTTCAACCAAATTATCTTAGATCTTTGGTCAGTAATGCTCTGTGAGGACAAGCATTATCATGATGGAAGATGACCTTCTTTCTATTGAGAAAAAAGTTTTTTTTTCGTGTCAGCATGAATGAAAATATTACAGAAAAATATGAATGATGCTTTAATAATTTGAAAGAAAAAGTTATAAATTAATCATGATATGTTTAAGTAATAACAATATGTATAAAATAAATTACAATGGTTTAAAATCCCCGCTTTACAAACCGGCAAAGACTTGTGCACTAGCGTAATATATAGTGTGTCCAAAGATTCACTGAAGGATTTTGAACTAAAATACATTCTTTATTTTTGATGATATCTTTTAGTAATTTTAGCACAATCTGAGTACGACATGAGGAAATTGAAAAAAATTATGCAAAATTCATGAAAAATAATTTCTTTTTAATATTGCCCATTTTCAGCTTTGCATATTTGTGCTCTTTCCAAAATATTATTCTTGACATATTGCAGAATCTCTGGATTGCGATTTAACTCCTTCATTTCGTTCCCGATGCTTTCTTTCAATTCTTGCAGGTTTTGGGTTTGTTAACACAGACTCTTTCAAATCGGCGCACGATGTTTCGAATTGTGTTGTGATTTGGGCTATCTCTTACACGAAAATGTTGCTCTTTGACTCAAAACAATTGACCCCTGATTTTGGTAAAACAATTTTACAACTCGTGTACTCCTTTCAATGCTAGACTCATCCATAATTGATTTCCAAAATATTATCTTAAAATTTACTGAAATAGAGAAAGAAATAATCATTGATGATAAAATGAAAAAGATTTTCGACATTTCAGTGACTTTTTGAAAAGCCTGTATTACAATAAAAACGTGATTTTTTTTCTTATTTTCCCTCTTTTTGTATCTCTATTTGTGTGCCCATGTGTGTGTGTGTGTGTGTGTGTGTGTGTGTGTGTGTGTGTCTGTATGTGTGTGTGTGTGTGTGTGTGTGTGTCTGTATGTGTGTATGTGTGTGTGTGTTTTGTACTAAATCGCTAGTCATCAGCAAAGGGCCACTCGAGAACAAGTATTAATGAGTTCGTACCAGGACACAAAGATACGTCTTTGACAATCAGCCCGACACAATCTAGGTCATCTTTGAGTAGATTATCAACTTACAACTGTCGGTCTGAGCGATGGTCCTGTGCAGCTCTAGAAGGTCCATCCTCCCAGACTTTACCTTCTCTCTTTGTGAAGGAGTTTATGGTTAATCGCCTGAAATGCCACCATACTGAGTAGGGCTAACGAGGCTGCTCCTGCGCTTCTGTAGGTCTGAGTGTGCTTCTCCCAGTGCGTTAGCTATTTAAGACTTCATATGAGCTTGTGTTTAATTTGCTTGAAGAGGATTAGAAAGGGGAGGATTGATTGTGTCAAATCTGAGGACTTTAGAGAACAGCTCGATAAGTATCTTTTGACATTGGGTTTAAAGACGACCATATAGCATGAGGCTGGGAAGCAGTCTCGTCGTATAGTTTTCTACAGATCGGAATGTTGTTGAATGGCAACATGACTATGATAAACAGTAGTTGTGATAGAGAATCTCCCAGAAAAATGCCACTTCGTATTCCTATCAAACTCATGTGTTGTCCTCTAACCGCCAGGTCCATCGCTTCATTTATAAGATTATTAATTTTGCCGGATATATTGTTCATACTAAAACATTAAATTATATGTTCTTAAAAATGTTTCTTTTAATCTCTTGCAAGCTTTATTGTATTCAATCCATACAATTTTCTCTGTTTGTTTTTTTTTTTCTTAATCTCCTGTAGTATCTGATCTATGTACAACGTCATGTTCCCTCTTTTCGCTTTCCGGCGTCTTTTCTGTGCCTCAGGGAGTAGTCCACGATTATTAAGAGAGTAGAAGATCTGTTCTCTCGATTGTACCGTCAAGATTTTTCACATGTCTGGTAGGCAGATTATTGGTCTGTAGTTGCTTGGAGTCATCCCTTTTTCAA
>NC_136503.1:77588829-77596329 GCF_053919585.1 Euprymna scolopes
CACACATATATATATATATATATATATATATATATATATATATATATATAAGATTTGGGGCGATTAAACAGAATCGAAATTGGAAAGAATTGTGCCAATTTATCGATGCTAAAAACGACTCTTTCAGTTCTCTTCCTTTGTCTTTGTATCTGACCATAGTTTCAATTACTGGTACTACTCATACGAAATTAATTACTTATAAAGCTATAGTTTTCTCAAGTTTATTCTTACGATTCCGAAAAATATATCCATCTATTACACGGATATTTACGGTAATCCGATTCCCCCCTTCCCCCCACCTAAAAACATTGTAGCAAAATATTTAAATATATTAAAAGAAAGAATCAGAATCGGTAATTATATCGGATTTGGGGAAGTAATTGAAATCATCCCATCACTAACATATTATAATATATATATATATATATATATATATATATATATATATATATATGATAATATATATATATTATAATATATATATTATAATATATATATATTATAATATATATATTATAATATATATATATTATAATATATATATATATTATAATATATATATATATATATTATAATATATATATATATTATAATATATATATATATATACTATAATATATATAAGATATATATATATTATAATATATATATTATAATATATATATATTATAATATATATATAATTTATAATATATATATATATTATAATATATATATATATATTATAATATATATATATTATAATATATATATTATAATATATATATATGTTATAATATATATATATATTATAATATATATATATATTATAATATATATATATATATTATAATATATATATAAGATATATATTATAAGATATATATAAGATATAGTTTATAAGTTTTTTGTTTCGCTTTTAATTAAAGCTTATGCGCCCAAGTCATATGGACATATATATATATTTCTTGAAATCGCAACTTCATAATATATAAAAATTGATATAATTAATTTATCATATTTAAGCGTATTTTACGACCCGGATTTCCCTGCTATCTAACATAATAATTTTGCAGTTTTAACAAAAGGGCTACAATAATCTCAGAGCGTCTCTGTTTACGCCAGACATCTGCAGAATGCCGACATCAATATATTACGTATGAATGAGTTCGTTGTGGAATTTCCACAGGTCTCACTAGTATATATATATATACACTAGTGGGACCTGTGGAATATATATATATATATATATATATATATATATATATATATATATATATATATATATGTTTAAATCTATTTTCTTATAATATATGCCAATCCTTATTTAAGAATTTCAATATAATTACAGAGCAATATAGACAATAAATAACAAAAATAACATAATGAAAAAAAAAAAGTATATGCAGCTTCTCTTCCAATTTTCGGATTTTAATCATGTCAAATCACACTTCATTTCCTTTTGATGGATTGATTGTTGCTATTTCTTCTGATGAGTTAAGAGCATAATAAATTCACTGATTGATATAATAATTAAGTGATTGATTTTGCCCTACGAAACAGATACTGTCAAGAATTGTAAATGTCGTCTGAATTAAATGAATAAATTATAAGATGGTCAACATCCTTAATTTTGGAATGTAACTTATTTTTATTTATTTTCTCTTTCTCTCTCTCTCTCTCTCTCTCTCTCTCTCTCTCTCTCTCTCTCTCTCTGTATATATATATATATATTTAAATACGCATTCCGACAGTTTAATTTCGGCCACCGATTCCGTAGTCAGGGGGTAGGACTGCCGACTGTCATCACGACGGTTCTAGGTTCGATATCGGCTTGGGAGAGGTGTTAGTCTAGCGGCACTGATGAGTTGTGAAACAACGAAACAGGTCTGTATGTCGATGACTAAAATATATTTTATAAAGCTCCCCTCTTTGGTAGAGCACTCTCGTAAATTATCTTACTCGCTACTTAATTTAGCTGAAATAATGCGAAGCTCGCAATTTGTTTACAAACAAAACGTTTGAGCCCTCTACGAGTAGCGGACGGATGTCTATTTAAATACGCATTCCGACAGTTTAATTTCGGCCACCGATTCCGTAGTCAGGGGGTAGGACTGCCGACTGTCATCACGACGGTTCTAGGTTCGATCCTCGGCTTGGGAGAGGTGTTAGTCTAGCGGCACTGATGAGTTGTGAAACAACGAAACAGGTCTGTATGTCGATGACTAAAATATATTTTATAAAGCTCCCCTCTTTGGTAGAGCACTCTCGTAAATTATCTTACTCGCTACTTAATTTAGCTGAAATAATGCGAAGCTCGCAATTTGTTTACAAACAAAACGTTTGAGCCCTCTACGAGTAGCGGACGGATGTCTATTTAAATACGCATTCCGACAGTTTAATTTCGGCCACCGATTCCGTAGTCAGGGGGTAGGACTGCCGACTGTCATCACGACGGTTCTAGGTTCGATCCTCGGCTTGGGAGAGGTGTTAGTCTAGCGGCACTGATGAGTTGTGAAACAACGAAACAGGTCTGTATGTCGATGACTAAAATATATTTTATAAAGCTCCCCTCTTTGGTAGAGCACTCTCGTAAATTATCTTACTCGCTACTTAATTTAGCTGAAATAATGCGAAGCTCGCAATTTGTTTACAAACAAAACGTTTGAGCCCTCTACGAGTAGCGGACGGATGTCTATTTAAATACGCATTCCGACAGTTTAATTTCGGCCACCGATTCCGTAGTCAGGGGGTAGGACTGCCGACTGTCATCACGACGGTTCTAGGTTCGATCCTCGGCTTGGGAGAGGTGTTAGTCTAGCGGCACTGATGAGTTGTGAAACAACGAAACAGGTCTGTATGTCGATGACTAAAATATGTTTTATAAAGCTCCCCTCTTTGGTAGAGCACTCTCGTAAATTATCTTACTCGCTACTTAATTTAGCTGAAATAATGCGAAGCTCGCAATTTGTTTACAAACAAAACGTTTGAGCCCTCTACGAGTAGCGGACGGATGTCTATTTAAATACGCATTCCGACAGTTTAATTTCGGCCACCGATTCCGTAGTCAGGGGGTAGGACTGCCGACTGTCATCACGACGGTTCTAGGTTCGATATCGGCTTGGGAGAGGTGTTAGTCTAGCGGCACTGATGAGTTGTGAAACAACGAAACAGGTCTGTATGTCGATGACTAAAATATATTTTATAAAGCTCCCCTCTTTGGTAGAGCACTCTCGTAAATTATCTTACTCGCTACTTAATTTAGCTGAAATAATGCGAAGCTCGCAATTTGTTTACAAACAAAACGTTTGAGCCCTCTACGAGTAGCGGACGGATGTCTATTTAAATACGCATTCCGACAGTTTAATTTCGGCCACCGATTCCGTAGTCAGGGGGTAGGACTGCCGACTGTCATCACGACGGTTCTAGGTTCGATCCTCGGCTTGGGAGAGGTGTTAGTCTAGCGGCACTGATGAGTTGTGAAACAACGAAACAGGTCTGTATGTCGATGACTAAAATATATTTTATATATATATATATATATATATATATATATATATATATATATATATATATATATGTAGGTATAAAGTCATGTATACCGAAAAATCTTATGAGGAAATATCTTTGTTATACAGATTGAAGTACTTACTTCAAGAGCATGAGTAGCGCTAGGAAGACAGTTGTAAAAACTATGCTAATGAAGCTACACAGAAGTTTCGCATTTCATCGTCATAAAGACTCGCCAGACTAATGTATGGCACTGATGTTGCCGCCTGTTTTTATATATACACGTTTTTTAGTCAACCAATCAGATTCTTTGTTATCCCACTCTCGTTTTAGTAGCCAATGGGCATGCTTTTATCAGACAATTTAACTTATCGGGAAATTAACTTCAGTTTGGAGAAATTTAGTTTAGTTTTGGAGAGGAGTTTTTCTATGTGTGTTATTAACATGGTTTTGTTTAGATAAGTCTGCTAATGCTTTTGTTTATATTGTAGATGTCATATTAGTTAATATATATATATATATATATATATATATATATATATATATATATATATATATATATATATAAATTAAGCCAAGCCCACTATTAATTTGTTTGTAAAGAAGCTGATGGTTAGAGCACTGTTGCGACGGGTGGGTGTGGAGTTAATACACACTTAAGGAGAAATATTTACGGCACTGATTCGTAGCCTGTTTGTGAGAGCTGCCGACTGTCGATGCGACAGTTGTAGGTTCGATCCTCGGCTTGGGAAAAGTGTATGTCTAGCCGATGAGTTGTGATACAACGAAACAGTACTGTATGTGGATGACAAATATATATATATATATATATATATATATATATATATATATATATATATATATATATATATATATATATATATATTCAGGTTTGCGATGTTCAAAAGTAGGGACTAATGAGTAAAACGGGATTATTAGGTAGTGCTTGATAACAAGAGCAAAACTATTTTTCATTATTCATTCGAGGGTAAAGAGTTACATTTGGTCGCTACAAACAGCTATCTGTTTCAGTCAATAAGCTTGAACTATTCGAGGCCATATTTTCTATGGCGCCGAATGGTTCTGGGTCGCCTGACAAAGTCTCATTGACTGAAACAGATGGTTATTTGTAGCGACCAAATATAACTGTTTACCCTCGAATAATGTGTGTGTGTATATATATATATATATATATATATATATATATATATATATATATATGCAGGTTGTTATATAAAAGGAACGTGTGAGAGACAGAGAGTTCTCTATTGACTCGAAAACAACTGGACCAATTGTTATGAAATTTTACACGAAGGTACTTTATGTACGAACTTTGAAGTTATATTATCACAACAGCCGAAAAAAATGACCTATAAAATCAAAAGTAAGCTTTTTGCTATGACAGGGGCGCGTTCGAACTGAATGTTTCTGTTTAAAGCAAAATTGCACCCTAGTACTTGACCTTTTCATATTTACCTGACATTCAATCCCTTAACCACACAGAAGGAGTAAGGTCAGCCATATAAAATGAACAGTAAGTTCTTTGATATGACAAGGGCCCGTTCGAAATAAATGTTTCTGTTTAGAGCACAATTGAAGCATGATACTTGTCTTTGCCATTTTGCAACTTTAATTCAAGCCATTATATATATAAAAACTAATTTTATAAAATCAATGACAGGTTCTTTATTGTGCAATGTAGACTTCAATGCATTGTGGATAAGTCATTGCGGAGAGGTTTGTAAATCTTTCTCTCTATGTGCCATGACGGGTCGCCAACTAGTTCAGGCAATCAATGGATTTGATTAAAAATCAGATATTTCACAGATTTCGATGAAAATAAAAATATGGGAATCATTTGTTGGTCACCATCTTCAATCCTGGCCAGCGTTGGGTCTCCATGCTAGTATATATATATATATATATATATATATATATATATATATATATATATATATATATATATATACTAGCAAAAGTACCCGTCGTTGACTGGGTTAAAAAAAATGGACGCTGATTTATGAAATGAGGTAGGTTATGAAAAGGAAGGGTTGTAAATTTGGGTTGAATTTGGGGGTATCAAGACCAAAGCAAAATATGATGAAAGTAAAAATAAAATAGATAACCCCCATTATTTATTATATCATACGTGTTCACACTGAAACGCTTATCACAATCTTCTGTGGATCTATATTAAAAAACCTTGTTAAATATTGTGACATATTTCCATTCTATGGAGGTCAGGTGCGAACGAACATCCCTTAATTTTATTATACCATATTTCTTCAAACTGAAACATAATTATCAAAGTATACTTACGCAGATAGATATGAAAAGTCTTTATTAAAGTTTGTGCCTATTTCCATTCTATGGAGGCCAGGCGCGAACACAGACACCACAATTTTATTATACCATCCCTATTTAAGTAAAAACATACTTATCAAAGTAGTATTATGTACATCTATATCAAAAACACTTGTAAACGTTTTTTTTTTAATTTTGAAATTTTTTATTTCCATACTTTGTGGACCAGGCGCGAACGCAGACCCAACAATTTTAATGAACCACGGTTCTGCCAGATCAAACATACCCATTCCTGTGTCTCGATACATCTTCTATCATGATATGCAATCAGTATTTTTAAATAGTCAACCATATAGGAGCCTATTCGTGACCACACACAAACACACACACACACACACACACACACACACACACACATTCAGCTTTATATTATAGAAGATATATATATATATATATATATATATATATATATATATATATATATATATATATATATATGTATAGTATTTGAATAAATTATGGATTTTGATAGTTCATTACTAATCGCAATCCTATAGATTCTTGCGCAAATTTCGGTTTCACCTGACAATTTTCATGGGTTCGAAGTGTTGATCACTAAAGCCTTGCAAAATTCAACTGTGATTGACAGATAAAATTCTACACATTATGCTATTCAGTAAAACATTAGCTGCGTCAATTGGTTGAATATACTCCATGAAGGTTGTGTTTGTTTCCTTTGGAAACTGACACACAGCTTAATTATGAATTTGATCAGATAAAATACTCAAAGAGTCTTCACTAAGAATTCTACCATGAAGGGCAAAGATTTTAAAGATATAATCTCCTGATAGTCACCGTTCCTCCTCCATGTTTAACAGCTGGAAGAAAGCAATCTTGCTCCAATGATAGTTGTGGCTATTTTTTCACTTATAGTCAGCCGGCGGTATGAAATAAATTCAAGGACTAATGTAGTTACCGAGCCTGCAGTGTTCTACGCCACTCTAAAAGTTTTGGAACACTTGTTTTTGAAAGTAAGGATTTGTTGATTGGAGTCCATTACCTGGCCCTTTCACTTTAATAAAAAAAGTAGTCAGAGAAAGAGAGAGAGAGAGAGAGAGAGAGAGAGAGAGAGAGAGAGAAAGAGGAACAGTACGTTGAAAACAAAGGAAATACTCAGTGAACTTTAGTCAAACGATTACATTTTAATTGAGGTTTTGATAAATTATATGCGAGCGGCCAAAAAGTAAACACGCCATGTTGTTTACGGACAGTGTGCGTTCGTTATTTGTGTAAGGTGTAAATTCTGGATTAAGATAATGACAGCTGGCAGCCAATGAGAAAAGGTGGAATTTGCGGAGAGAGAAATCAGTATTTGTTGAATAACCGAATTGGAAGTGAACGATATGTCTATGAGTTTATGAATCAGTTAATTAGGGTAAAAGGGTAACATGTGGGTAATTTTACGCGGTGTATAGTAGTGGTGGTGGTGGTGAGAGTAGTTATCAAGTAGAGGAAAAAATTGGAACTACTTCCTCTAATGGTAATGGCGATAGTGATGATGTCACATCTAGGGTTTTATTACAACGAATGAATATGTCAAAAATGTCGTTCTATAGTTACATAAGATAGTGTCTAATAGTGTAGACATAATGAATTTGTATGTGGCATCTGTTGTTGTAAATCTACGGTATTTTGGTCCAGAGGGAA